>NC_044346.1:29890550-30050550 GCF_007364275.1 Archocentrus centrarchus | reverse complement strand
CCGAGATTATTCTCAGCAAGGTGTGTCTCCATTTTTCACCTTGGCAGCCAGCTAAACTAACTTTAAGCTTGGGGTAGAGGCTTCTTGGTTTTCTATGATTAGGCTCACTTTTGGACAGCTCTAGGCACCACAGAGGAAAGGTTGTTCCTATTATATATTTTCGAAGTCTACTTGGAGTCCGCCTGGAGGACGCATGCATAATTGGTCTATGGGGACGATCCAATAGACCTTTGCTTGCTTATAAACTATAACACTGGCGTTACACCCTTGTGATTTTAAAGCTGATCACATGAGTGGTATTATCTGTTTGAAGTGACAAATGCTTTATTAAATGATTGGTTGCAAAGTAAGATATACCGCATGTCATCTCAAGGTAAATAACATACTGTAAGGTCAAGATCTTACAGTAATATAAATGATCCTAGCAGCTAAAAGACAGGTTTTAGCAGAGCTTTCCACAAGTGTTGGCTGGCAACTAAAGAGCCAACTACTCATTTAATTAAGCCAGCTACTTTATAAAATAAAAATTTCCTTCAAATAACATGCTTTTGACAGGCACGTTATGATTTACTCTACATGTGCATGTTCACTTCAAAGTAGTGGGAACATTGTGACAGAGAAACATGCCCATCTGTCTGTATCAGTCCCACCCCAGATGCTCTATGCATGCATGTGCACACAGATGAGAAGTTGTGTACTCTTGAGTAGAGAACGCAGAGTCCTCTTCAGTTTTTGACATATGTTAGCAAAACACTGATGACAAAACTCATTAAGAATAATGTTTGCACAGACTGGAGACATCGTCATTAGGTGCCATGTTTTGGAAAGCTCATGTGCCAGCAACTTTACAATTGTGCAATAAGCATTAAAAAAAACCACTTAAAATGTTGCAGTTTGCACACAGAAATGTTTATGGGCTTTGTAACCCTGGTGGGTTGTGATCTATAGACTCTGTGGGCTGTGGGTGACAAGCAGGTTCCAGTTTCTTTTTCTTAAACACCAAAATGACGGGAAAGTATTTTCACTGCACTCTCTGTGGCACATGTCACCGGGAGACTGTCACACTCATATTTTTCTCACTATTTTTCACAACAGCTGGAGGTAGGAACCAGAATGATTTTCAGACAAGGGTGGGTGGAGGGAGTTCAATAAGCAACTTTAAATGTTACACAAATAAATATATAAAATAGCAGCTCTGAATGGTCTTGAATATTAATACACATTATCATAAGCAACACAAATTAGTATGGTAAAAGTTGTTAACATAAACTCTTATTCATCTAAATGAAACTCAGGTTTCATTTAGATGAATAAACTACTAGATCTTTATAACCTAATGAACCCAAGTCTCCTTTTACAAATACATGTTTACAGTCAGATAGAAAAAGTCATTACTAAAGCAATAATTAAATCGAGTGTATACCGTTATTCCAAAGCCATCCCAAGATATTTCTCAAAACATGAAGTAAACAGTAAGAACTGATAGTGATGTGGGAAATCAACATACTATTATTGAAATGGAGCTATTCTGTTTATTTCTAGCTCCATATTTTTATTTTATTTTTTTGGACTCTACTAGAGTTGTTTTGCATGATTCACAGTTCATTATAATTTGTCTTATTCTGGGACTTGGTGCAGCCCCTCAGTTCATCCACTGTCTGAAACAAGCTGTTTTAGCCCCTGCCCCTTTAAGGCATCCTCACTTTAAGTCAGCTCAGAAATAAAAGATTTGAATAGCAGGTGGGTGTGGCTTCTATGCTTAGGCAAGAGTTGTGTATCTGAGATGACAGTATTAAGGACTTCTGCTCTCTTTGACGTCATAAAGATCCAAGAGTTGTATCTTATATTTTGATTATTCATCTACTGCCAGTGTCATATCCCACCAGTCCCCTTGGTGGGATATGTTGGAAAGTTGACACAGTTAAATTGGAATAAGAAGTGAATGAAATTGAATGCAGCTGTTCCTTGCATGGCTGCAGGGTCTTTTTTATATATACAGTACCAGTCAAAAGTTTGGACACACTAATCCATTTTGATTAGTGCTAAATATAATTTATATATAATTTGAGTTCATGTATGTGGGGATTCATTGGAAGCATTGAGTGTAGGGTGAGTGGACATTTTAAAGGTTTGGTCCAAGTAATCCAACCATGAGTAGTAACCATGTTAGATGCACGTATAGACACAATCTGACAGTAACAAAGGCTTACAGGTTGTGAATGCATCCTTACTAGGTGCACGTATTTGTCTCACTTTAAAATCTGGATATACTGTGTTAACAGTAAATTATGATGAATAAAACAAGCAAATTTACATATTTGATATTTTACTGTAAATAACAGATTATCATAATAGTTGATCTCTTATTTTTTGTGCATTTGATTATATTTTTTTCTGGGGCATCAGTACATTAGATGATATTACCCATGTACACAATTCATTATATACATATCATGAAATATACGCATACTACAACATTTGATATGTTATCTTAAATTAACTTAATGCTGTTTTTTTTTTCTCTCTTCCTCCATTCCTCCATCTTTGTCATTCCTGATGCTATATCTACCAGGGGTATAACAAGGCGGTAGACTGGTGGGCACTGGGTGTACTCGTCTACGAGATGGCAGCAGGGTACCCACCTTTCTTTGCTGATCAGCCCATTCAGATCTATGAAAAGATCGTTTCAGGGAAGGTGAGTTTGACTGTCTGATTAGCATTTTGTGCTAACATTTGATGCGTTATGCAAGAGCACTCAACTACTGATGTGATGTTAGTTCATTTTTGTTGTAGAAAGGTATTTTACTTCACTTTTTATATAAATATAAAAAAATGTAAAAAAAAAAAATATATAGTTTCAATATTGAAACAGAGACCAAGTAGAAGCATCTGTTTTCAGTATCAGTATCGATGCCTTGATGTCAACTCTTACAATGTTCACGTTCTTTTAGTCTGTTTAGCCATTTTTTCCTTTTTTAGTCTCAGAAAATACTTTGTTGGTTGTATTATATATGTTCTGTACATATTGATGTTTCCAGACCTGTTAAAAATCATAAATTCTTTAAGACATCACATTAGAGAACCCAGTTGTTAGATCCTTGATCCAGCATAATAAATCTGATCAGAGAAGGTGTAAGATGAGCATATAGCCTTCCATTATTTCCCATGCATTTAAAAGGGGACATATTATGCTAATTTCTGGCAATAATTTTATTTTTGGACTTTACTAGAGTAGTGTTGCATGATTCACAGTCCAAAATAATACTTAAGTATCTTATAACAGGCCCTCAGTTCATCCATTGTCTGAAACAAGCTGTTTTGGCTCTGCTTCCTTTAAAGCCAGAGCTATCTGCCCTCTTTGATGTCATGCAGATCCAAGGCTACGTCCATACGTGCACGGGTATTTTGGTAAACACTGCCTTTTCTGTGCACTTTGGCTTTTTGTCCACACGTAAACGACAATTTGGATCAATGAAAATGGAGCGTTTGAAAAATCCTTGCCAGGGTAAATCTTTTTGAAAACTTCATTTCTGCATTTACGTGTGGACAAGGAAAACTGAGATTTTGTCTTGCAGTGTTAAGGGTGTGTGCCTTTATCTCCTTTTTTTGATGTCAGACTATGTGCAATGTTATTGTTTGTGGGATTTTGACTGGCCAACATTCACAGTTGGATTATATAGCCACCTGTTGCTTTGGCATGCTCTTGACAGTGGTTGAAATTGTTTTTTGTGTTTTCATGTGGACGGAGATATTTTTAAAAACAAACTTGGAAAAGTTTTAAAGAAAAATACCCGTGTAAGTGTGGACGAAGCCAGAGAGTAGAAAGAAATGTTGAAAACTGGGTGTTAAGAGCACTCTTATACATTGGCCATGTATCCACCATTTTATCAATGTGTATCTGTCAGGTAATAAGGAAAAGGATAAGCCCACTTTAAGTACAGTCATGTCAAAAAGAAAGTTTTCATGGAACTATGCAGTTCTGTGAAAAACTAAGTACAAACTTGGTGTTTCCAGTAGCAGTAGCATCATCTACGCTTGATTAATTGCTCATTAGTCTTTACCACCTACGTAAAGGCAGACGTTCAGCAGTTTGCGGGTCAGGAGTATTCCGGTGTGTGTTAACACAATGCCATAATCTTGCCAGGAGTGATTGTTACAGCAAATTCCCTCCA
This sequence comes from Archocentrus centrarchus, assembly GCF_007364275.1. Lineage (NCBI taxonomy): Eukaryota > Metazoa > Chordata > Actinopteri > Cichliformes > Cichlidae > Archocentrus > Archocentrus centrarchus. Next base: position 30,046,378 of record NC_044346.1, on the reverse strand, counting down.
AGGTCAGACCGTGCAATGCTCAGAGAAATTGCAAAGAAGTAAAGAGTTACATCTCAGACTCTACAGTCCTCAATTAGCATGTTAAATGTAAAAGTTCATGACAGTACAATTAAGAAAAGACTGAACAAGTATGGCTTGTTTGGAAGCGTTACCAGGAGAAAACGTCGTCTCACTAAAAAGAACTTGGAGGCATACATCTGAATAAGACTTCTGCAGCACTTGCCTCATTGTGTGTGGAAATGTTCTGACCCCATGCATAATGAGTTTGCACACAAAATCACTGTCAGATTTCTGAAACCTGTGCACTTTTTTCTTACTGCCATGTTAGTTAATCATTCTAAATCAAGGGACTAGTGCTTGCTGTATTCAATCTGCATACTATCTACATACAGCCACACCCCCCATTTTTCTCTATAAGGAAACAAGTTTACCTGAAGGTGAAGTGGAGAGAGTGATGATGATGATGTAAGAGAGAAGCCTGCACCGCTAAGGCAGGAAAGCAGTAGAAAATCCAACTGGAGAAGCTTAAATAATAATGTCCAAAGTCCAAGAAAAGGGGCAGCTTCCGCAACCAATTAAAATAAATAAATAAAAAGCAGCATTGGGCTGAAATATAACGGGGTGCTGAATATCGTTTGGCCTGAGACACTCACTGTGACTCAAATTTTTTAAAAAAAGAAGAAAGAAACAGTTTGGAATCAAAATTGATATGAAAAAGAAGAAGAAAAGAGGTGGAGAACAATGATCTGTCAGCCCCAGATAAGAAACTCACTGCAATGAAAACATCCAGCAATAATAGAAGTTACTTTTACATGGAATGTGTTATTAATTTTATTTTAAAATTGTAATTGTAATAAGTGTTTTGTGCCTTATGGTGTTTTGGAAAACTAAGTAAAGACCAAAAGTCAATAAAATAAATGAATAACAATTATAATAATAATTGTTTTTATTATTAGTAGTAATAGTAGTATTCATTTTAAAGTCTTGTGTTAGGTTTGTTCATACACCGGGTCAGAGGAACCTCTAAATTTAAAGTATAAACAAGTTCAGGTATGAAAATATTGAACGTTTCACACACTGATCTGTGCATGAAACGTTCATACACATGATTTACACACTGATTTGTGAGTATGTTCTGTTAGTAAATGAAGGCCAATGCCCTTTGGACAGATGAGCTCAACGTGGAGATGTTTGACCATAATGCACAGCACCGCATTTGAAGAAAACCAAACACAGCATATCAGCACAAATACCTCAAACCAAGCAGTTCTGTGAAGGAGTGATGATTTCATTTGTTGTCTTTCCTTAGGTTCGTTTCCCATCTCACTTTAGTTCAGACCTGAAAGACCTCCTAAGGAACCTGTTACAGGTGAGGGCAAATATCTCAGAGATTTAGATGTAAAGGTTAAATTTGTTTTTCTTTAATGTGACAGTGAGAAAAATATGTTTGCGTTATCCTCAGGTGGATCTCACAAAACGTTATGGAAACCTCAAAAATGGGGTCAATGACATCAAGGGACACAAGTGGTTTGCAACAACTGACTGGATTGCCATCTACCAGAAAAAGGTATGTGTTTCTGAATATACTGTGTATGTGAGAATCCCCCTTCCCTTCAGTTTGTTTTATAATGGGTGTCTTTGTGCGATTTTAGGTGGAAGCTCCCTTCATCCCCAAGTTCAAAGGACCAGGCGACACCAGCAACTTTGACGACTATGAGGAGGAGGAGATCCGCGTCTCCTTCACTGAGAAATGTGCCAAGGAGTTTGCTGAGTTCTAATTAGAAAGCAAGAGAGGAAGAAAGAAGGAAATAGGGAGAGTCAAAGGTAGGCTGGTCAAGTGGGAGACGTAAGGAGAAAGTACTGTCTCCTGTCCAATCACAAGCACCAGCTACAAAAAGAGGAAAAATGAGATAGAGAAGGGAAAAAGAGCAAGGAGACTGATAACCAGCAGTGTTGCCTTTTCTGTTGTGTTTTTGTTGTGTTTTATTTATTATTCTGTCTTATTTATGGATCCCTTTATAATGAAGGTGTACTTCATGGGTGTTGAGAACCCAACTAATTTGGAGTTGCCTGTACACATTTTCACCCAAGATCTTCCCTTTTTCTTTTCTTTTTTAGTCCATGCTCTATTCATATTTGCATCACAGCATAGAGAAATCAGCGTGTCTGTGCTGACCTAGTCCAGTCTCTTAGTCATTACATGAAGACCAGCGAGTCTTTTGCAAGTTCATGTCCCAGTCTGGAAAAAAGTTTCTTAAATTTGACAACTGGCTAACATGCTCTTTTTTTTTTTTTTTTCCTTCAAGCAAGAAGGGCATGCAAGTGGCAGGTTTAATGAATCGTGCACACATATGTGCTTTCAGCTTAGATAACTTTACATTTTGCAGTTTTGGCTACATTTTTCTTTCAAAATTTAAACTTTACCCTCTCATTTCATAGACACACAACATACCCTAAGGCTCGATGGCTCAACGGAAAAAACAAAAACTGATGCGTTGTGTGCGCAAACAAATTTCAGTGAGAGACAGATGACGCTTTAAGGAAAAAAAGTCAGTTACGTTTACTGTGTAACTATCCATCTACTCTTCTTATCATTCTTAGAATTAGTGCATATCTACAGTACTCCATTTTAAATGTTATTAGATACTAGTGGCTCCATTGATATCATGTCACGCTAACAAACAAGGAAATATGAGTAAGGGAATGGAATTAACTCAGTTTTAAGGGTGTTGTGAAGAAACACCGTAACATAATGGTATCTCAGGTTTGAACATATCACTTAATAGATATTTTATCAACATAAAGCATTAGGATCAGCAGGTAAATCTGTGATATGGATTTGGGAATTTAAAGTTTTGGTTAAAATTAAGAGGAATAAAAGGGAACATTTAGACTTTTGGTTAGCGTCTTCCACAGTTTCCCCTTCCAGAAGATTTGATTTTGGTAACTAACTTGACAACTTTGTTTTCATGAACGCACTTCCTGTCTTGGCTCAGAGTTTACTTACTAGTCACAGTGATTCTGCTTTCTGAACCAAGCCTTCAGCCCTTGATTACTCCAACTGAAAGAGACCATTTAAAGCAGACTACCTCCCAGCTGGTGGCCTTCAGAGTATTTGGACCCGTCACTGATGGCAGTTTAGATAGTGTGCTTTATGGTCTTCGGTGGAAATATGTATTCATGTCCATCTCATCTTGTCACCCATCCATTATTTCTTATTATACTTGTAAAGTAGGACCACACTTCATGTGACAGTCTTGTATGTGACAGCAGCTGTTACTGTTTTATGTGTTTAAAACATGCACAGTTTTTGTTTAGTTTTGGTTTTTTGTGTGTTGGTGATGATGTAAAGAAGACTGGCACTCCACTTAAGAAGATAGTGAAAGATAGAGCACCTGGTGGTGAATCAAACTAATACTGAGAAGAGAAAAAAATATTAAAAGCGCAAGGTATACAACCTGCTGATTTGAAGAGTACAACAAATAGCACTTTGGGTGTTCAGTGTCTCCTTAGTTCTGGAGCTATGGTTACAGAATACTTAAACAATGACCAACAGAGGGTTGTTACTGTAGGATTTGGTCATATACAATTTATGAGATAAAACAAAGAGACACTGATGTCCATTTCAGACATCAAAATGCCTTCTTTATTGCTGTAATTTAATGTGCCACAATAATGATGATATTCTAATTCGGTTAATACAGGCGCCTTGTTTTTTTTTTCTCTCATCATTATAAACTGGATCATTTAAATTCACATACTTCCCTCCTGTCTGAAACAGTTCAGACACAAAAAATATAGCAAGCATTTTCTTCAGGATACACATTTGTTATGTGTAATTGTTTGTGTGTATCATTTGTAATTTGGAACAATATTCAAAACAACCCAGGAATTTAAATGCCGAGTTCTTCTTCTAATTCTTTTTTTTTTTTTTTTTGGCCCACATGGCTAATTGTCCATTGCCATATTTACTTGCTTGGGCCTTGGGCCTCTATCAAAACCTGTTTCTCACTCTGTGCATGACCCCAGATTTACAATGTGGTAACTTTGTTTAAAAAAAAAAAAAATTTAGGAATGTGCATCACAGAAGCACAGTATCGACTGAAGGTCTTAAAAGACTTTTGGTGATTCAGCTTTACTCTTTAGTAAAACTTGCAGCAGAGGCTGAATTATCCTATTAGTGCCTTGCGTGGGTCAAGCTCCAAAACACAACGTCCTACATCTCCCACATCCTTTAAATTCTAAAGAACTGACCAGTTTGTAACACAGGCTGTTTGTGACTCTTCAAGGCCCATCAGAGGTATATGGGTGGTGTGGCATAATTAATTTACTTTAATTTGTTTATTTGACAGAGAGGAAGATCAACAGAAATGGAACTATATCTAGTCCTGGGTAAACATTTTCAGAATAAATAGACATATGCTATAAAATCTCAATACACGACATAATACATATCACATCCAGTAACAAATAAAGACCTGCTGTAACACATGGTAGACAGAAGTGGGTTCGTCTCTAAGACAAGAGCCTAAACATCTGGTAATAATGCTGGATCACTTGTAAGGCTACTGGATATTGTGCTTATGTGTGGCATATTCTCAGAGTTCAAATGACCATAAACCAAATGTCACAGTAAACCTGGGGTTTCTGAGAGAAACAAACTTGAATCCAAAAGGGTCTACTGTCTCTACTCTATTATAATTTTTCATATTCAGTGGCCAACTACTGAACTATGTTTCCATTTCTTTCTCACTGAGTCAGAGTAACCAGCTGAAAAATTCCAGATTTTTATCAATGAATCTGACGTCAAAATCATAGTGGCAGATAAATGGTGGCAAGAGCTGCAGGCTGCAAGCCTACTTGTAGTCATCAGCTGGCTTATTTGTTAATTTGCAAACTATTATTATTATTTTTATTTGCATCACTTCTTGAGACTTCACATTCGCTGTATTTCCTCCATGTCAGGTTTAATGTTGAATATATCATCATGGACAAAATGTTTGAAGTTATAATACAATATTATTATGTGTCTCCTCGATGTTTTTGCAGTGATACAACTTCCTCTCCATGCAGGCACAATGCTGGTACATACTGTCGCACTTTTTAGGGAAATGAGACCCCAAATGTAAACCATATTCACCCCCGCCACAGACATACTATACAAAAATACACACACACACACACACACTGCAAAGGGAAGCGTCTAAAGTCACGGGAACAGTGACATAAAAACACGAAGTGTAATATTTTGCAACATGAGTATCATTCCAATAAAGTTTTACTTGTAAAATTCTTCTGAACTCCTGGGTCCTCATTGGGTGTGGAGCTATTTAAAAGTTGCACGTTCATAGAAAAGTGAGTGGATGTTGAGGTATTTTAAGTGTTCTCGGTGGGAGGTGTCCTTAGCTTCGAGGTGAGACATACATCGCTCCGGCTTGATGCGGAGCGAAGCCGTCATCCACCCATCTGTTGACCGCGCGGCTCAATTTAATTCGCCATAACGCTCAAAAATACAGCAGGCAACTACTCAGCGTCTCCTCGATGGAGGCTGCACGGGTGTTTCTTTGTGTTAAAACCGACTGTGCTGTTATAAACCGTGGGATGATCAGATTAAGACTGCGAACAAAGAACGTGGCTCTGAGGGACTGAAAGCGAGTCAATTCCACCTTAAATGGAATTTGCGTCTCTGGCGGCAATAGACCTAGGCGCCATCTTCGGTCCACCTTAAGCGCACAATGTGGCCAACGAACGCAAGCGTACCAGCTAGGCTTCCGTCCTCATTCTCCAGCCGGGGATCGCACTTTGGCTTCCCAGCTTTGACACAGCGTCACTTGTGAAACAACAGAGGAAAAAGACGCACTCGGGCCAAACCCCATCCGCACCAGCAGGAGAAGATGTCCGAGCCAAACAAGTACCGAGAGTGGATCCTGGAAACAATCGACTCTCTCCGCTCGAGAAAAGCCCGTCCGGATCTGGAGAGGATTTGTCGAATGGTCCGGAGACGACACGGGTCTGACCCAGACCGAACCAGGACAGAACTGGAAAAACTGATTCAAGAGCAGACGGTACTCAAAGTTAGCTACAAGGGGTCCATATCGTACCGAAACGCGGCAAAGGTGCAGAGGAAAAGCAGAAAAAAGAGTGAGTTTACGGCCGCTGGCAGCAGCAGCAGCGCGGAGGCAGCGAGGGAGCGGACCAAACGCGATCATCCGAACAACAACGGCGACAGTGCGCACAGCTTCACGGACCAGGAGGAGGGAGAGGAGGACTCGGAGCCCAGCCCAGATCCACACACTCAAACATCAGCCAGCAATACCGGCAAAAAGCTCAAGCCTGCCTCCAGCCCAAGTAGCGGAAACGGGTACCTCAGTTGTGGCGCAACAACGGGCTGTGCTGTCGGGAGCGGCTGCAAAGAGGAGAAAGCGAGTGCACCGAGAGACAAGGGATTAGGACAGCAGGCGGCAGGGGACTGCCCGTCACCCAGTTTCGGCCACAGGACAAGCGCGCACAACGGGGCTGATGGCAGCAGGACAACACAGAGCAAAGCCGATGCAGTTAGCGCAGAAAAGGAGTCTGGTTTGTCTCGAGCAGACACACAGAGCAAAACTTGCCCTGGGAGCGACAGCAGCCTCCCTCAGAATCAAAGACACAAGCAGTCTGTGCCCCTCAAGCCCAAACTTCGAGTCGGAGGAGGGAGCTCCAAAACAACAGGGAACCATGCCAGTTCAGACCTGGGCGACAGATTAGTCGCTTCTGTTCGCAGCCTGTCCGAGAAGAGCCTCCGAGGGGGCTCAGCAGCCGTGACCAGAGGCCATATGAAGCCGCTCGGGTTGAAGGAGATTTTGGGCTATCTGAGCAGCCAGGAACGGCTGTCAGAGGAAAAGCTGACCCGAGGCAAAGTCAAAGTGGTCATGGAGAGAGAGGTGGAGAGGGGTAGGCTGCGCAGGACCCGCTGCGGGAACATTACTCTTCCTCTGAGGGGGGTGGTGGTGGAGGAACCGACGCCGAAGAATGCGTCCGCTGACAGACTTGCAAAGAGCGCACTGCAGGACAAACATACTGAGAAAAAGGTGGGCAACGCTAACTTAATATTTTCGACACGTCTAGACTGTGCAGGGCTCAGTGAACAGCTTTGGCTCGATGGCTTACTGATAAATTAATGATCGCGGGTTAAAACAGCACGCGCTTCCGTCGCACAGCGTGTGCTCTCTTTTTTTCCTCTGGTCAAACCTTAATGTTTAATGTGCAAAAAGTGTTTGAGGAGATTTAAGGAGATGCATTATTGTTTCGCAGCCTCGGCTGATTGTCAGCGATATGCGACCGTGCCCGTGTTGCGTTTGTCCTCTGTAGCCTCGCCAAATGCGTGTGTGTGTGTGTGTGTGTGTGTGTGTGTGTGTGTGTGTGTGTGTGTGTGTGTGTGTGTGTGTGTGTGTGTGTGTGTGTAGCTCGGCTTCCTGCACAAAAGGTGCGGGTTACATAGAGGAGCAGACAGCTCCGGAGCGGCTTTCCCCGGCTCTCGGGGCGAGAGCGCGCACCGAAGAGCGTCTGTGCGTGGCGCGAGCACGAGCGCCTTCAGATTTCGTTTCCACTTCGCTATTTTCGGGTCAATAACACCTGATTTCGTTCCCATAAACTTTAGCCGAGCAGACTGGAGTGCGGAGTGTCTGGGCCTGCCGCGCAGTAGGCGGTGTCTGTCTAAACTTGAGACGTGCCGCTGCTGCGCTTCTGTGAGCGCTGCTCTGTCGCGCAGGCCGACGGAGGACTCAGCCCCATCAGCCGGACATCATGTTTAGTCATATAAAAGCGCCATTCTAACTCTGCGGTTTATTATACTCTTCCCGTTGTTGTCCCCGTACCCCTCTAGTTTCTTGCTTCATTAAATCCTTTGTGTCATTTCTGACAGCGTACTCTCCTCCCTCTCTTTCTCCCCTGTGTATGCAAACTTGGCTATAGTAGGCGGCTGTTGTTATTTCTGATGTCTTTCTCCAAATGGGAGGTGTTCATGAGCAACACTATCAACCCTGAAGAAGTGCAGCAGATCTAATATGCTGTTTAAACCTCAAAACTCAGGGAACGACGAACTTAGATTAAACTCATCTCGGAAAGCAGTGCACATCCACTTTAGCCTCCTTTTGTATGGCCGACATATTTTCCGATACAACTTTATGTGTCCTTGCAGTCATCGTCACCCTCTCTCCAGGATAATGATCCGATGGAAACAGCCAGTGAAGAAGGGGAACAGGGAGAGAACGAGGAAGAGGTGGTGGTGGAGGAGGAGGGCGATCCCCGGAGTTCTGATGAGGAGGGAGGACCATCCCCGGTAGCCATGACAACCGAACCAGTGCTCATTGAGAAAACCAGAGAAGATGCTGAGATCCAGAAAGCATCAAAGCAGGAGAGCCCCCAGCAGCAGCAGGAGGGAGGTAAAGGTGTGTGCACTGCATGACTGTATGTATACTCAGGAGCAGACTAATTAAAAGAGCTAGTGATAGTCTAACTCAGTTTTACTAAACACCCCTTTACTGACCACTGCTGCTACTTCTTAAAGCACTGGAGTGGTTACTTTTTTTCTTTTCTTTTCACACCAATTTCCAACTTTAAATTTTACTTTTTTATAAGTTTTTAATTTCGGACTTTAATGAAACATATCAACTGTCTCCTCTCACAGATTGAAAACAATTTAAATAATTTAATAAACACAGGGGCCGGAGCAAAAGTTTGAGCTATAAGTTAGATTTTTGCTATGAAAATGGGAAATAGGGGCAGCGATTTATTAAACTGTGCAAACACGTGGAAATACAGCATATAAGACAAGAACAGAGTGTGTACAATTCTAAGGAGCTTAAAAGTAAATGTGGTATGACCACCTTTATTCGTCAGCACAGCCTGAACTCTCTTAGGCAAGCTTTCTTGTAATTTCTTTAAGTAGTTTTCAGAAATAGTTCTCCAGCCTTCTTTTGTTCCGTTCTCTGTCAAGATGATCACACACTGCTTTAATAATGTTAATGTCTGAATTTGGACCTGTTGCTGCAGATTTTCAGTTCAGTTCTTGTGTAATTTGTTATACATCAGCCCTTTCTCCCTGTTTTCCTTCATTAAGAATACCTTCTTGACAGCCACCCTTCCACTGAGATCATTTTTGATGACGTTTCCGTAAACAGTAAATGATCAACTGAAGGGCCAGATGCGTCTCTCAGGTCCTGTGTCAGGTCTTGGATTTTTTTTTTTTTCTTTCAGGTTTCTTAAGGACATGACTTTCAGATACTGTTCATGTTCTGTAGATAGTCTTTTTAGGCCTGCCACTTAACACGTACAGTTTACTCATTTTTTTAAGGACTCAAAGCACACCATGCTGAGATATGTCAAGGCTAATAGTTCTTTGAGAATCACCTTGTTGGTGCAAAAATACTATTTTGTGCCTGCTAAGCTGTGTTATTGTTGGCATTTTTGTAGATTCAGCTAATGAAATGAGAACAAATTATGTGTTTTTGCAGCTGGCTGCTGGTAACAAAGTGCCTAAGAGATACAATTTAAAATTGGTTCTTTGCTGTCTGTTACGTGTAGACGTAACACTGGTTCATTTCTTGAGTTAGGTATTGAACAATTTATAAATCAATGTTAGGTGGCTTAACAAACAAAAAAAAATCTCCTGAAAAAGGTCAGACGCAAGGACTGGACTGAAAATGAGTGAAAAAGCAGCCAATGTTCAAAGAAAACCTTTGAAAGACAACTATTGCTCAAGAACACCTGCAAAAGTTGCAAGAAAGTCTGGCTCATTGGAAGCAAAATCTAAAGAAACAAGGGGTGACTCAAGACTTTTGCACATCACTGCACACAGTAAATTACATAAATAGTTGTTGTTCTACTACTTGTAAAGTTTTTTTTCACATTTTTAAACTCCTTTCTTCAGTCTTATTACCTTGCTTTGGCTGCTGTTTTTCAGGGTTACCTGCACTTGTTCTCCTCCCAAACACACCTGTTCAGGGAGCCTCACTGTCACAGTCTAATGGGCCAGACATGGAAGAGAGAGCTGGTTCCCCTGATCAGCTGCAAATGGAGGTGCAAGTGAGTGTAAGCACATGCATCTGTCCTATTAATTTTTTTGATGGATGAAGTTTTTTTTTTCTTTTGTAGTCATTCTAAAAACCAGTCCGTTTAGTACACAACCTCTATCAGTCAAATGCACCTGAGAATTAAAAGTGAAAGTGCTCCTTATGTAGAAATGCTCTTTTCGAAGAATTCAGAGGACTGGTCATTTGTAAAAATGCAGGTTTAAGGCACCTTTTCACTTTTCCATCCACCTTTCATATACAGCATGAAATATGCTAGGAAAGCAACTTCCAGTTTCAACCTTTTCTTAATTTATAAATTAAATGTTTGCAAAAAAAAAAAAAAGACATGAATTTGCACCATTAAAATGTTTTCTAACAATGAAAAAGACATCTACTTTTGTCCACCACATTGCTGCCTATATGATGCCAACATCTCAGATTCATCTCAGACTGGTTTCTTGAACATGGCAATGAGTTCAAATCACCAGATCTCAAATCAATAGACCTTTGGGATGTGGTAGAACAGGACATTCACATCATGGATGTACAGCCAACAAATCTGCAGCAATAGTGTGATGCAATCATCACCCAGTTTCCAGCACTTTGTTGAATTTATGCCACAAAGGAATAAAGATGTTCCAAAGGCACAAAGGAGTCCAAACCTAGCAGGGTATACCCAATAAAGCATCACTAAGCATATACGCACTATAATAATTAACAATGCAAAGCTGTTGCTTTCCTTATTTTCCTCCAATAAACCTGTTTGTGCCACATAAACCATGACAACAAGAAACGTGAAAATCCATGACATGGTTGCCTCTGCTATTCACACCGTAAAACATGAGGTACTGCAGCCACAAGTAATCATCAAGTTTGTGTTTTCATAGTTATCTTGAAAACTACTTGGTCTGGAGTCAAAATTCTTTAAAATCATTGAAATCTCTTATATCATCAGCATCTTTCTCCCATTTGACCTTTTCTCAATTTTCTTAAAAACCTGTTTTCAGCATCTGGTCGGTAGGAAAGGACCAATCACCTCAAGACAAAGTCGGGATCGTGTGCTTACTTGGTTTGTCTCGGGTTGTTAAGGAAAATTTGATATTTCAGTCAGTTCAAATATACATTCCAGTTATTTTTTATCAATATAGATCATTTAAAAAATTGCAATAACTCATGAACATACTGAAGCATTCCAATTATCAAAAAACAATAAATAAAAAAAAGTGGTGCTGGGCACAACAAACCCCACCCCGGTAGACATTTTAGCTGATTTGAACATTGTCCCTCTCACAGACATATCACTCTCCAAACACCGACTCACCGAGATAACACATCCACTCCCCTCCAAAAGAACTGGAACCATGAGTGGGTTCAGACAAAAGGCGATATCTTCTGAACTATGTATCAGATCCAGATGTACATGCCTGGAAATAAAAGCTGAGTTGTTGAGCTTTTATCTCATCTTCATCTTTTAATGTCAAACCCAAATGTTTTCAGTCTACAGCAAAAATAAAGGGATTGGCCTCACTGTTCCAATACTTTTGAAGGGGAGTGTAGTTCCTTTTTTCCAAGGTTTAAAAAGTTGAACTAAATGGAGTTTCCCATGTTAAATTCAAGTAGCCTGTATAGAATCTGGGTCCATGCAGTTTCACTTTTAAACCAAATTTAAGCACGAAAACACCGGGTCTCAGTAGGGTGCATGTGAGTCCTAGGGTCTTGCAAATGGCTAAGTAATAACCAGGAATAAGAAAAGCTAAAATCATAATAAATATGAACCACTAAGAATACTGTCACTAAGTCGTCTGAGATGTTTAGTAGATGCATCTATGGTATGAATTTGAACATGCAAATTGTTCACATTGTTCTTGAGTCATTGTGGTCACAAGATTTTCAGAAAAACCTCTGACCTCTGACTTTGACCCAACTATGGCAAAACTGTAATCAGGTGATCTAGGGGTCACTGCCCATCTTTTGTGCAAAATTGGTATGAATCAGACTGGTAGTTCTGCTGCAATATTGTTAACAGACAAATATACCAAAAACAATACCCCCCCTCTGGGGGCGGGGTAACTCATAACTGAATTTAATGGAATTTTATTAATTTATGTGTGACAGAATTTTACTTCTTCTATGGTTCATTAAAGTCTGTAAACTCTGAATTTTTAACATCTCCAAGAAATCTAAGTGACTGGTTTACTTTGTCTTTTTATTTGAAGGATTACTCAAAAAGTTACGCCTGACTTGCGTGAAAGCTTTACTAGAGGTGGGATAACTTTTGCTTTATCTTGAAAACTGATTGGTCTGGAGTAATTTAAACCTGGGAATTTTGGGGAATCTCGGAATACCTTTGCAAGACAGGACAAAAATGGACATTTGTAGCGCTCATCTTCATAAATACATAGCAAATTGAAATAAGAAAAACTGGGAGACGTCTTGAGGATCTCAACAAACTAATCCAAATATAGATCTGTATTGGATCAAGGGACTCATTTCACATGTTGTGGAGGAATAATTTATCCTTGGTTAAAGTACGCCATCGCGGGCTTTTTTTTTTTTTTGTCCAAAATACGTAAAATCGGTTCTTGTGTAAATCTCTTCCTGATCTGTTCAAAATATGTCAGTGAGTTCACAGAGACTGTATGCACTGCATCTTCTGTTTTGCAAGATGTTTAATCAGAAGTCTCCAAAGTATTTGAGAAAACACGACACCAACGTTTTTACATTAATGTAACTGTGGCTACTTGCCACTTGATTATTTATTTATTTATTTTTTTTTTTAGTTTCGACATATTTTCAGCTATTATTTACTTCTGAATCTCATCCACAGACAAACTAAAGTGAATTTATAACCACAGGAGTGGCTATGAATGGCTGAACTCCAGTGACATACTTACTGTTATTTAGGCAGTAATAAAGTCCAACATATGACATAAACAGGCATCTTAAAACAAATAAAGTAATGACACATAACACATAGGAAAGCATAACAGGCTACGTGACAGACTAAAGGGAAATTACAGCTATTTATATACAGATAATGATTATGAAATGACAAACAGGAGACGAGCAACAGATGAAAGTGTTCACACACAGGTGAAGACAATGAGGGCAACTGGGGAGAACAGAGAGGAAGCAAAACTGACACATGGTAAAAGAAAACAAGCCTTCAAAGTAAAACAGGAAATAATGACACTAATACAGACATGAGTACTAACACTTAACAAGATGTATGAGATGTACATGGGACTCAGAAAGGCAGTTACTACTACTCCTACTACAAATAATAGAATATTGAAACAGAGCACAAGCTATCATAGAACTGGAATATCACTAGAAGCCCTAAAATAAAAACACCAAGAGAATCTATTACAAAACTTTAAGAGCAGCACTAAAGTTAAACAGGAACTAAAGACTCACAGTATGCTTTGAATAATAAAGAGCCTAACAAATAATTACAAACTCAGAGCACAAGAATGGAAGCAAACACTTAAACACAAATCCAAAAACTGCAAAGCAGCTCAAAAACCTGCAACCAAAACCAGGTACAATCACACAAAGTTTTATCCTTTCTTTCTGTTTAACCTATTAAAGCTAGTTCAGTTAGATTTCAAGCAATATTCAGTCACTCTTAATGTTTATATCCTGGCATTATGTAATTCACTTGAGAAATTAAGCAAACTCAGTAATAAGTTCTAATTATTTTCAGTTAATTTATCTTTACTTTAAAACTGTCTCAAATAAATAGTGACAGCTATAAAAAAGATATATAATTTAGATTTGCACATCTTATTTCTTCTGTACTGCATTTTTGAAGTTATTATTTAAATAATGACTTATAGATCTTATAGGTTTGTCTACCCCAAAGTAATAACAATGTGGGATCAAAAATCTCTATTAATATCAAAAACCTGATTTCAAGATAACCTCCTTGCTACCCCACTTCCAGCAGTCCCTTTGCTTTTAGATCGTTCCAAGAAATTCCTGTTATTTACAATAATTGTGCCTGTGATTCATGCTGGCTCTCCAAAAATTAAATTGCACTGAGCCAAATCTGCTGAGTAGAGTAGGTGGTGTGCAAAGTTAGCACTGGTGAGGCTAAAAATCTCTGGTACACAATGTCATGTTCCACCGTTCAGGTCAGTTTCGGTTACTGTTCTCCACCAAACACATCAGAGCATTACAGACAAACTCTGTGAGCTGGAAGGACAAATTTGTCACTTAGTGTCTAAACAGCAGCAAACATGCTTCTAGTTGGGTTCTTGATGAGTCGCTTTACGGCTGGAAACTGTGGCCTTGTCAGCTAAAAAATGATGTTTGGTCACTGGGTTGTAATCACAGAGCAGTAATATTAGCAGTGATCATTCTTGAAATAAAGATCGGGTCAGTTTTGACACAGAAGTCAGTTTTGCTGTCTTCAGAAGTTCAAGTAAAATCTCAAAAGTGTCCACTTTCCCTTTAACAGGCAAAACAAATATTACATTATGATTAATGTTGAATGGCCAAGTTTTGTCACACTTTAAGGTAATTATGCAATCAAGAAATGTCTTACATTGCACTACAGGATATGTCCAATATGTGATTAAGTGCCTGATGCTGATTAACGGGTTATTAATGTGCACCAAAATGTGCAAGTGCAGAGCGAGCTAGACTGAAATCTCTCTGACCCTTTGATTAGGTCTGTTGTACTGACCACAGCTGCTCTAAATTAACAGTATTGGTAATTACCAAAAGCTTTTATTATGATTAATCTACCAGTCTGTGCAAGCTCTTTCACTGAAATGATATTTTTAATGCTAAAATATAATTGTTTTTGTTATTATCTATAAATTTTCAAATTGCCAGTTTTACCAAAAAAAAAGGTGAAAAATGTAAAGCACATCATTATTTTTTTGATTATTATTTACTTGCATTTCTGAACAGAAAAAAATTTGTTTGGTTGAATGTTATGCTTGATTAATTTCTGACTTCTCAGAGAAGTCCAGTGTGCCAGCTCAAATTAGGGTATAAAAACAAATGAATTTAGTCTATTTACCTGATTAATAACCAAATAATTTTTAGTTTTAAACACATTTTTTGACAGATTCCTAAAATACTTGTGTTTTCTTGTTTTTATGACAGTCAAATAAAATTGTTAAGCACTGTATCTGAATTTTCAAATGTGTGTGTGACAGGATATTTGAAGGGAAGATAAATATTCCAGTCATTTATTAGACAGGAAGGAGGGGCAGGATCATATAAGGTATACTTCTTCCTACTCATATTCAAACACAAAATTTGAGTTGCCTAAAATTCTCACTCAAAATTCTCTGACTCAAAAAAATTCTGACTCAACAGAGTGAGGAGTAAATGAAAATTTAGTCCTCACTATGGTATCATACTTATCACATCTAAGTACTGTATATATAGTATATAAAAATCTATGGTTTTATCTATTGATCTATCAGCTCCTAAGTACTTATGGTGTAGTGAAAATGTCAACAGAGGAGTGATTTCAAATGCAGCTACAGATATTTGTTGGTTAAAATGATGAGTAGTTCAGATGTTACTGGTTAGTATGTGGAGGTAACCATTTATCTCCAGGATGCTTTTATATGCTTTCAGAAAGTTGGGCAGAAAAATCCCATTACAGAAGCTACAGAAGACAGACCTCAGTTCTCCACTGGGGTGACTCATCAGCTTTGTCAAACTTCGCCCCCCCCCCCACCAGTCCACTTCATACCTTTGCACATCATCAGTTTACTCCCACAGCAGATGGTCTCAATGTCCCACTGTGGTTTTGTTATCATGTGTCTTCATGCAGCTAGTAACTCTTGTCCTTCATTTTAGGTGGAGGTCGTATCACTCTTTCTGTATTCCTCTGGCACTCCCATTTAATTTGACCCCCTCTTTTTTTTCCCTCCCCATGCACAGAATCAGACGCAGCATGATGGAGTAAACCACAGCTCCTCAGGCTTTAACAGTGAGTTTTGTTTTACTGCTAATCTCAAATTGTGTGCATGTTTGTGTTTCGTGACAAGGAATCACACTTCCCTCCTTCGTAGATTTGGAGTGTAAGACAGAGGTTGGTGTGTCGTCCTGCCTGCTAACACCCACAGCCTCCCCAAGAGACTCCAGCCGGTCTGAAGAACGAGGGATTACCGTTAGCAGTGAAGTGTGAGTACAGTAGAGGTTGCAGATACTGATGCATGTATGCACACAGGTGTTAGAAAACTAATAACATAAGTCAACAATTTCTTTGTACTGGCAGGATTGCACCTATTGTGAAATTGTGACAATATCAATATACACTATGTTGCCAAAAGTATTTGCTCATCAGCCTTCACATGTTTATAAACTTGAGTGACATCCCATTCTTAATCCATAGGGTTTAATACAATGTGATGCTGGTTCACAGTCTCGGCTCTAATTCATCCCAAAGGTGTTCTATCGGGTTGAGGTCAGGAGGCCACTCAAGTTTTTCCTCACCAAACTCACTCCTCCATGTCCTTATGGACCTTGCTTTGTGCATTGGCATGAAGTTGTGTTGGAACAGGAAGGGGCCATCCCCAAACTGCTCCCACAAAGTTGGGAGCATGAAATTGTGCAAAATGACTTGGTATACTGAAGCATTAAGAGTTCCTTTCACTGAAGTAAGGGGCTGAGCCCAAATCCTGAAACTCAATCCCACGCCACAATCCCCCCTCCACCAAACTTTACACTTGGCACAATGCAGTCAGACAAGTACCATTCTCCTGGCACCCACCAAACCCAGACTCATCCATCAGATTGCCAAAATGGAGAAGTGTGATTCATCACTCTAGAAAACAGATTTCTACTGCTCTAGAGCCAATGGTGACTTGCTTTACGCAAGTGCTTAGTGATGTAAGGCTTAGATGCAGCTGCTCAGCAATGGAAACCCATTTCACGAAGCTCTCTACACACTGTTCTTGAGCTAATCTGAAGGTCACATGAAGTTTGGAGATCTGTAACAATTGACTCTGCAAAAAGTTGGGTGCCTCTGCAAACTGTGCGTCTCAGCACACACTGACTCAGCTCTGTGATTTTATGTGGCCTACCACTTCATGGCTGAGTTGCTGTCATTCGCAGTCACTTCCACTTTGTTATAATACCACTAACAGCTGACTGTGAAATATTTAGTAGTGAGGAAATTTCACAACTGGACTTTGTTGCACAGGTATCATCCTATCACAGTATCACGCTGGAATTCACTGAGCTCCTGAGAGCGACCCATTCTTTCACAAATGTTTGCAGAAGCAGTCTGCATGGCTAGGTGCTTGGTTTATACACCTGTGGCCATGGAAGTGATTGGAACACCTGAATTCAATGAGTTGGATGAGTGAGTGAATACTTTTGGCAATATAGTGTATATTAGTAAATAAGGCCAGGGGTCGACAACTTTTACTATCTAAAGAGCCATTTTTGAGATTTTCTTTTGTTTTTTTTTACCAAAAAAGTGTGTATCGATTCGTAAACCATATCTGAGTCTTATAATAATGTTGACACAGCCTTAATATAAATTAGTCCATCAATATTACTAATAGGTGTAAACAATTAAAATCCTTTACTACATGTGACATTGACTTTGATTCTGCAGCGGGGTATTTGTGATTAGTTGGTACTTTAACTCTGAATTTTCATTATAATAAGGTCAGGCTTTTGTTGCGTTTCTGAAATTAGAAAATGAAAATAACAATTCTTCACTTTCATTTAATAAATGGGAAAACAAAATATGTAGTAAAAAAAAATCTGTTATCATATATAGACCTACTTTGAAAAAGAGTTGCTTTTAAGTGCTGCAGGTAACTTTGAGTGTTTGTGTGAAAATGTATCGAATTAAAATTGGCCTAATGTCATAATAAATAAAACAAACAGCGGCCTAATAAAAGCACAAAAAATAGTGCAGTTTCAGTTTAATTTTGAATAAAGTTCAGTTCAGTATGAGGGAACCCACCTTCTTTAGCACCTGGAAATTTCTTCCTGTATTACTTTTTTATGGTGTTTGCTAATTTTTTGGTCATGCTAGTTAACAGATCTTTGTTTTAAGGATAAGGCACCAACCTTTTAAAAAAAATTAAAAAATTGTTTATCCACAATTCAAAAACATCACTGCTCCTCCTAGAGTACTGATGAGAATTTAATCAAAGTTATACACAGTATTCACCAAATGGGTCTCAAGGTGAAATTCACGTTTGTCATTTTATTGGTAATTAGCTCTGAATTGTGATGGGTCGTGAGCTGGATGAGTTACTGCGTTATTGATGTTCTTAAAATATCAAACAATTATTGTCAGTTCCTGCAGCTCTTAACGTTTTTTTTTTTCTATACTTGATGCAATAAAATAAACATTTACAGGAAATGTCTTTAACTTTAGCCTTTTTCAGTCTGGTAAAATTTGGCACCTCAGGCTGCCCGAGGAGGCTTTGATACATATTTAGTGAGACTTAGTCTGCATAAGTGTGAGTCATCTGTTTTTTACAAAGTGTTGGGTTTGTATTGTAATACTTCTTCTGAACTTCCTGAATCTGCCCCTCACTAATACCTGCTACATACTAATATTAAAAAAGACTAAAACTGCTCCCCCCTGTAGCTCACCTGGTTGAACTTGCCACCCATACCCTGAAGGCCTGGCTTCAAGTTCTCTCCAGACCATTTTCTGCACATCATTCCCCAACTTTCTTCCCACTTTCCTGTTTATTGTCTGCACTGTCAACTGAAGGCTAAAATGCCCCCCCCCCCCCCAAAAAATAAGGACTGAAACTAAACCTATACACTCATATTTAAACCTCTCCTATTCTCTTTATCAGCTCTGTCTCATCTTGTTTTTGTCTTTGTGTCTTTATGTTTTTGCCTTTCTCTAAGTATCCTGAAGTCATGCGTTGTCCTCCTCTGTATGTTGTCTTTTTCTTCTAAATAATAATAATAAAAGGACTGAAACTAATAAAAACTAAATATTTTAAAGCGAGAAAAACTACTCTTTAATGAGCAAACCCACTCTGGAAAATAAATTAAACTAAGCGAAGTCCAAAGCAAAAAAACAAAACAAAAAAAAACCTAAATGAAATAAAAACTGAATACAGAATACAAAAGTATAATAACTCTGCAACTGATTTCTCACTGCAGTCCCGCACAGTACAGTATGCATTGTAACCTTTGACTGATTAAAATTAAATAGTGTAAAATAATTGAATTTCATATTAGGCTAAAGTGTATGACTTACAGACATTAACAAATATTTTCCTTGGTGTTCTTCTGCTACTGTGTCTACTGTGCCGGATGATTTACTTCTCATTTGTTTTGGAGGCTTTTTCAACTTTAAACTGCTCTTTAGACTCAGATAAGGTAATATGAAAAAGAAAGTACATCCTCATTCTGTTCAAAGGTTTTAAATATCAGGACATAATAAAAAACATCACCTGGTTCTCAGCAGGTTCTAAAATTAGATAAACACAACCTTGTATGAACTACAAAATATGACATATTACACCTTGTCGTTATTTATTTAAAACTAAGCCAAAATGCAAAAGCAGTGTGTGAAAAACTAAGTCCACTTTATTGGTTCCATAGCAATCCAGAGGGTAAGTAGCAGCCAGGTGCTGATAATCAAATGCACCTAATTAATTGAGTGGCAGTAGCACCTCTGTAAAAGCAGATGTTTTGGCAGTTTGCTGGTCTGGAGTGTGTTACCACAATGCCAAGGAGGAAAGACATCAACAGTGATCTTAGAGAAGCAAATGCTGCTGCCGATCAATCCAGGCTGGGTTATGAGGCCATTTCCGACCAATTTGAAGTCCATCATTGTACAAAACATTCAAGACAGCTGTCCCTCTTTTCAGTAGACATTTCTGTGTTATACCTTCTTGCTGCTGTTTCTTAGATTTAAAGTGTACATATTATTTATTAATGCCATTTGCACTACATATTTGGACAATGTGTTCATTCTTTTCTTTCATGTTCTTTTCTTCTCACTTGTCTACATAAATATTTCTTGCACTGCCTCACATTTTAAGGCCTTCATTATGGGCCTGTGGTACTTTTACTTTTGGCAATGTTGTTTTTATTGTTGATTATACTATTTTTATTCTTTAGCCTGCTGCTGTAACACAGTAATTTCCCTTGTGGGATCAATAAAGTGTTGATCTGTCTAAAAGTACCAGGAAATTCCTCCCAAGGTCAGACCATGCAATGCTCAGAGAAACTGCAAACAACCCAAAAGCTACATCTCAGTCTCTACAGGCCTCAGTTAGCATGTTTGTCAAATTCATGACAAGGCAATTAGAAAAAGATGAAAGAAGTATAGATTGTTCAGAAGAGTTGCCAAGAGAAAGCCTCTTCATGGAAGCATGACTTAGGGTTGCAAAGTTGCATCTGGAAAAAAAAACACACACAAAACATGTAACAGTGTCCTTTGGACAGGTGAGACTAAAGTGGAGATGTTTTGCCATAATGCACAGTGCCACATTTGGCAAAAACCAACCAGCATATCAGCATAAACACTTCACACCAACTGTAGCACAGTGGTGGAGGGGTAATGATTTGTGTTTAATTTGCAGCCACAGAACCTGAGCCCCTTGCAGTCATTGAGTTGACCAGAGTCACATGTGAAGGACAATGATCAAAGTGGCCAAAGTCCAGACCTCAACCTGATTGAAATGCTGTGGTGGGACCGTAAGAGAGCTGTGCCTCAAACCTCAAAAAAGAAGAGTGGGGCAAAATTCCCCCACAATGACGCGAGAGAACAGAGAAAACAATTACAGTCAGTTATTGCTGCTAGAGGTGGTTTTACAAGGTATTGGCACTTATTGTGTGTAAAACCCTATAATTGAAAGAGGGTGTACTTTCATTTTCACATGACTGTACGTGTCAAGAATATCCAACTTTTTTTGTGTCATTATCCTGCTGAAGTCTACATTTTTTTTGGACCATTTTAAGCCAATATGGGTATGACCACCCATAAATTAAAGCTAAAACTTTGTGCTTAACCTGTCAAATCTTAACATCAGTGCTGCAGAACAGAGCTCAGAAGAAAAAATACTTTAACAGCACTGTGAGTTTAATTTCCAGCGTAATAACCAACTAATCACCATCAAGCACTTAGGCACATATTGAGCATACTGGGCAGTGCAATATAAGCTCTTCCCTGATTACATTATGCACTTAAAATAAACCGAGACAAAGCTCGGCCCTTGAACATGGATCGAAGTGTAATATCTGACTCACTTGATTATACCAACTGTGACACAGAGGTCATTAGTTAATTTATTCATCACTGATTTTAAAACATCAGCTAATACTAGTTACCAAAACACAGGAAGCGAATGCACATGATACTAGATGGGAGCAACCTCTGCAGGGTTAGTCTAAATGATCCAGATCAGAACCAAACTTTAATAGGTTTTTTTCTGTGCCCCCACCTCACTACTAGGTTTTCTGAAATTAAAAAGGATTGATAGGTTGTCTGCAATCATGATGATTGCAGACAAACAGACAAAGGGAGGAAAAATAAATCTGGCAGTGCTATAACTGCACAAACTTTCTAGTTCAACATCTGCATGTTTTCTGTTTGACTGACTTCCTTATTTTTGCAGACTTATGAAATCTGAGGGGGTCAATGGGAGCCCAGTGAACTGGACAGTGTCTGATGTGGTCAGTTATTTTACGGCAGCAGGTTTCCCTGAGCAGGCTGCTGCATTCAGGACCCAGGTAAGCCTGTAAACTTCCTTAGTTGCCACTAGAGGACGCCATAGAGAAGCTCAATAGTTTGTACTTTAAATTTAAACACTTGTAATCAACATGCACCTGCATGCGCTGTTTTTCTCTCTTCATTAGGAAATCGATGGAAAGTCTCTTCTCCTCATGCAGCGTAATGATGTTTTGACTGGCCTGTCAATCAGACTTGGCCCCGCCCTCAAGATCTATGAGCGTCATGTGAAGGTTCTGCAGAAAACACACTTTGAGGATGACGACTGCTAACAGCATGAATCAAATACAAGCAGACTGTTATGTTTGTATCTACATATAGCTGAAGTAGTATAAAAATGCATGCATAATATACAGAACAATACACTTCACTTTTTATCTCATGTCAAACAACACAGACACAGAAATGCACAGAAACACGCACATACAGACACTGTTATTTCTTATCTTCTTGCGTCTTGACAACAGAAACGAGACTGGATTTTCTAGACAACAAGGGTTTTCTATCAAGCACAAGTGTTGGAGGGAGAAAGTAGAGCAGAGATTTTCAAACAACCATGCAATTTCTCCTTTAACAAAAAAAAAAACAAGCACTTTCCAATTTTACTGATTAAACTGTGCAAAATGTTTTGTGTTTAAGCTGTTACGTCATGCTGACTTGTATGCACATTTCGAAAGAAGTAATGTTTTTTCTGTGATTTGGGGAGGTGGGTCGTTTTCTTGTCGGTGTGTGCTTGTCCATGTACACATAGACAGGACATGTTGGATAAGATAACAAAGAAGTTAGAGGTTGACCAGATTCGAGACATTCCCAGGAGCTGAAGTAGTTGGTTGGTACGATAAACCTTCAAACTGTTCTGTTGAGAAAAAAAAATCCTGGGCGGGGTTATTAAATTTTTGGAAACGGTTGCTGGTCAAAGCAATAAACTGACTGAGCTGTTTGAGAGGCTTTTGGACTGTCAGCTTGTCAGCTGGTTGATTTAACTCTGCTTTGGGTTATGCATCACCACCTCATCAGCTGGTTTTACAGAGATACACTATAATTTTGGCTTTACATCAAACTTGGCTTGTTTAATAGACACCTAAAATCACATATCACACCAAACTGTGTACTTGTCAACTTGTCCAAATTTCTGGGAATTATGGGGAAGCTAAGAGTTTTTTTCCTAAACAAACAAAATGGACTGATTTGCTTGGTATCATCCACTCATCTTTGTTCACTACAGACTTCTAAAACAATTCAGTGAAGACCATTTAAAACTGTGTGTGCAGTAACCTCAGCACGAGTGAAGATGTTGTGGCTTCTTGAAAGGACAGTTTACCCTCAAATCAAATTTAATGGAAGTATTGAGCTACGCAACATTACAACTCAGCTGAGGACAACACTAGTCACACTCTTTGTATTCATGTTGATGAGACTGATGGGTGTAGCTTGGTAGAAAGAAAATAGTTCCTAACAGACCCACAAACAAAGTGTTTAGATTTTCTTCCCACTGGGCACTCTGTACACCTCCATTTTAGATCAAACAATCAAGCTATGACTGAAATGCAGACTTTTTTAAAGTGTTTTAATTCAAGGGGGTTTGACAAAACTGTTAACTGTTTATGAATTTATAGCCATTTTTGTAAATAATCCCTCATTTTCAGAGGCTCAAAAGTAGTTGTGTGGTCAGGTGAGGCCTGTTTCCTCATTATTCCATGACAAAGTACGCAGATAAAACATGTGGAAGTGATTCCAAGTGCATTTGTTAGGTTTTTCCACATAATTCTCAATATGAGGTCATAACAGATGTCAATGCAAATTATACAGATCCACGGGCTTAACTTGGCAATTTTTTTTTAAATAGCAGATACTCTTCCTGACACAACGCCAAAGGGATTTATGTCTCTTCCCAAACCAGGAACCTTTCTCTTGTTAGCCAAGCATGTAAACTACTACACGGTGGCGCCCCTGTGTCACATCTTAAATGTTTGATTTCAAATCTACTGAGCTGGTGTACAGAGACAAAGTTAAAAAAAAAAAAGAAAAGTGTCATTGATCAATATTTATGGATCAAACTGTATAGGTTTTTAGTGTTTTGGTTTTGTTTTTTGGGGGGGTGGGGGGTGTGCCACAAGGTAAGTGCCTTTTAGTTCCATTACAGCCAAGAGAAGCTTGACATTTCTACAGCCAATATCCTCAGATTTTAGAATTCAAATTTGTTTTCAGTATAAACTATGAGATTAAAATATTTCTGTGAAACCAGCTGCAGAGTACATTTCAGCTATGTTGATCAAATACACCAGCTAACTGAATTGAAATCAGCTGAACAGACACCTCTAAAGTATTCATTATAATGTCAATATGTACATATGGTATATTAAAGCAACCTCATTTGGCCATTTGTTAATTATTGGAATTACATTATCTAACTGAGAGATGTTCTTGCAGGGTAAAGTTGAGTCAATCAATCAACTGATCTCATACCACCAGCATTTTTAAATGTCTTTTATTGATTGATAACGACAGATGGCAACCAAATCCCTCAAATTGTTGCATTATTAATGTCCATCTGTGCTATAACGTCATATGTTCGATGTTTACAGAACAAAAACAGCAAATTTTCCTTATTTTGTATTTCTTTTATTTTTCAGCATATCCGATACATTTCACCATATGCTGATGTTCAAATCAGATCAGATGTTTCTTCAAACTTCCTCTACCTCTCACTGCCATTTCCTTTCCAAGAACTTTTTTTTAAAAAAATATATTATTATTAGCAGTGTCTGTTATGTTGTTGTTAACATAATTTCCTCCTTGTTTGTTAAATCTGTTGAAGGGAACAGCTTGAGTCCTGATTCTCACAAGGGGAATGTACAGTATGTTTAAGCCCTTGCAGCTTGTTTCCTGTTATTTGTTAAAAACAAATTTAGTAATAAAAATTTCAAATAAAATCCCACAGAGAGTGAATACTCAGTTGTTTGCAAACTGTGTTTGTGAGTGCCTGTGAGTGGGTGTGTCTGTGTGTACTAAACATAAATACACCAACAGCTGAGGGAAGCTGGGGCACAACAGCAGCTTGCTTCAGTCACGGTGACAAGGAGTGGAAGGACCACGCTGTGTTTTAGAAAGGAGAGGATTCATCCTTTAAATAAGACAGACTATGTGTCAGTTCTTTTGAACGCAGATCTTATTTTGACCCATAAATATTTCACAGTGTTTGAGGCTAGCTTGGCTCTTGCTTGCAGTTGCTGGTTAGTAGCAGGAGGAGGAGGAAATATCACACTATATCTGTTCTGGGACACTCTCCAAGGTAAGTGCTTGGGATCTTTGTGCACAGGGGAGTGTGTGTGTGAAAGTGTGTGTGTATGGGTCCACCCATGTTGGGGTTATAATAAGACAGGGAAGCAGATGGACATATTTATACCTCCACTGATAACCAGGCAGGCTGCACCTCCCATAAACATGGTGCTTTAAGACAACAGAGGAAAAAGAAAAGCACTGAGACTCTGCTGGGAAAAGATCTGCATTTCAGAAAGGCTACAGTTTCAACAGGGCAGATCAGAAGACAGAAATCTGAAATCTTTGTGCTGATTAGAAACACACAAGAACAACTTTTGAATCTACCACGGCAAACAACTAAAGAAGACAGTGAGGGAGTGAACTCTGAAAAACTGAGGAAAATCTAAACTGTGACAAGACAAAGAAGAGCAGTCATGCCAGGCTCAGGAGGAGCAGAGTGAGTAAAACAGCTGCATATACACATACACACAGTAACTTTGTGTTTGCATACGTGTGTGTGTGTGTTTACTCGTGCATGCTTCAATATACAGTCAAATATTTCAAGCAGTAAAGACATTTTATCCAGCATGCACGTTTTGGTCGTGAAACTCGCACTAGTGATAAATCACACCGCGGTTCAAGATTGTAATTGTTTGTGCAGAAAACTATTGATAGATAAATAATATTTTCACATTTATAGAGTCAAATAGTTGCTATGTGCAGAGCCACAGTGATTCTAAATACAGCACAGAGTCACATGAGGAAATCAGAGCTTCACGTACGTGTGAGAGGGCCATAATGTGTCTCTTGTTTGGAAGCCCGAAGGGAGAAGATTACTCCACTGCTATCCTGAAGCAGAAACACAGACCGAACAGACTCATTGTGGATGAAGCTGTCAGTGAAGACAGCAGCATTGTCAGCCTATCACAGGTGTGTGTAAGGTGTAAATATAGCCTACAACAGATTCCTGTTTGTATTCTTGCTAGACTTGTGTGTGTGTGTGTGTGTGTGTGTGTGTTTCCATTAGCAAAAGACAGAGGAGCTGCAGCTTTTCCGGGGGGACACTGTGGTGCTGAGAGGCCGGAAACGACGGCAAACAGTGTGCATCGTCCTGACGGATGACACCTGTGGAGATGAACGGATTCGGATGAACCGTGTGACGCGCAACAACCTGCGTGTACGGCTTGGTGATGTCATCAGGTGCAGTAGGTTTTTTTGAGTGTGGTATGGAGCTATCATTGTATCATAATCCACAGGTGTCTGCTGATGTGTTTGTTATTACAGTATCCATGCATGCCCTGATATCAAGTATGGGAAGAAGATCCATGTGCTCCCCATAGATGACACCATTGAAGGCCTATCAGGGAACCTCTTTGAGGTTTTCCTCAAGCCGTACTTTCTGGAGGCTTACCGGCCTGTACACAAAGGTACAACAACACCTCAGCTACTGGTTATACCACAATAAAATCAGCTGTGCTCAGTGCTCATAGCGTTATAAGTTAAAACAGAAAATCTCAGAGCACAGGAAGCTGCTGTGAATGTAGTGGCTTCTTGTTTCCATTATCAGGTGACATCTTTTTGGTAAGGGGAAGCATGCGAGCAGTGGAGTTCAAGGTGGTGGAGACGGACCCCAGCCCTCACTGCATCGTTGCTCCCGACACAGTCATCTACTGTGAGGGAGAGCCAATCAAAAGAGAGGTCTGTGAGAAATTTATGAGTCTGGTTTGTGTGACGTTAGTGTGTGTTAACGTTTAAAAGTTAGAAAAATCATCCTATGTGGGCAATAATACCACCAGTTTCCAGTTCCAGACTGGAGTGCTTATACTGTAAAGTACTTTATAAAACTTCAAGTTGCATGTATCTTATTGCTTCATTTGTTGCATCATCAGAAATAAAACCTATGTTTTCACTTGTTTCCAGCCATGATTTATATATTGCAGGACAACTCCATGAACCTCACATTCAAAAGAAAATTCTGTACGTCTGCTTGTATTGACCCCAGTTTTGGTTATTTTCTACTCAAAAATTTTAAATACTTTTTGCATTAAACTTTAGATGAAGATTTTGTATATATGTATGTGACTCTGCAGGCCTGTCGCATAAAGTCTAATTTCTAGAACCTGACTTTGAAAGGTCTGACTCAGAACAAATCTCTTTTTTCCTTCAGGAGCATCAAATTGAAATAAAGTGGCTTAAAGGGACATGTTATGATGCAAGGACATACATGCATAATGTTACACACTGCGGTCCAAATAAAATGAACCAATATGGATGGATTCTTGTTATCAAAGTGTTGTTGTTATCAAAGAATATTTTTCTGTACTTCAGTAATTCCCTTTGGAGAACCTCACACTCTCATAGAAATCTTATCACTTCATCTGTTAATCAGTACATACAGTAACAGTCTGGCTTTTTGCTGCATGACAGGATGAAGAGGAGAGTCTCAATGACATTGGCTATGATGACATTGGAGGCTGTCGGAAGCAGCTGGCCCAGATCAAAGAGATGGTGGAGCTTCCTCTCAGACACCCGGGACTGTTTAAGGCTATCGGAGTTAAGGTATCACTCACACACACAAATGATCATCCCCATCCAACAATACAACAGACTATTTCCGTTTTTAAATTAAATGTTTCTCATTGCATGACTCTGTGTTCTTCCCACCTCTGTTCTTCCCTCCTTTCTCAGCCTCCCAGAGGTATCCTGTTGTACGGCCCTGCAGGAACAGGAAAGACCCTGGTGGCCCGAGCTGTAGCCAATGAAACCGGTGCTTTTTTTTTCCTCATCAATGGTAAGATTTCTGTCTATGGAGGACAGAAACTGCCAAAAAACAAAAGCATATAATGAAATAAATGACTCAGTGCATAAAGTAATATGCAAACAAATGTCCCAAAACAATATTGGTAATAAATGATTGATAAATGATAGTTGTTATAAATTAACATAAGGTGATTTTTCTGGTTTAATGTGGTTTTGCATTTCTTTACTTTCGTAATAATTGTGCTCCAGTTCTCTAGTGACCTTCTGGTAGGAAGCAGCTTTTTTTGCTGAGTGTCTAGTGTGAATTAATCAAGAGGCCCTGTACAGATTGAACCTTCTTTGAAAAGTGAAGCAGAGATGCGCAATAAATAGAAGAAGGAAAAGCATAAATCAATAACATTTTGGAAATAAACAGAGAGAAAGTTGAAAAGGGGAAATTTATTATTTATTTCCTTTTATTTAACCACAAAGTTCCATAGAAATTGAATCCCTTTCACAAGGGAGACCTGGCCAAGGTAGCAGCCATACAAACTCAAGATATATTAAATATGCATCAAATACAACATAAAATGCAAGATCTGCAACATGATATACAAAACACCAGTACCTGCAACAAAAAACACCAGTGGCCTCTCAGAAAAAATAAAACTGTTGAATTATGAGTCATCGATTAGATGTTATGGTGGTAAACAGAGGCTCTCTTCCTCTTGGCCCTGTGTAGATGTTTATAATGTATTATTCTGTGACCAGGTCCTGAGATTATGAGTAAGCTGGCAGGAGAGTCAGAAAGCAACCTAAGGAAGGCATTTGAGGAGGCGGAGAACAACGCTCCCGCCATCATCTTCATCGATGAGCTGGATGCCATCGCTCCCAAGAGGGAGAAGGTACACACAAGAGGCTAAGTCAAGAAACCTGTTTCTGCTCCGTCAGATCAGATTATCTGCAGAAAACTGTATTTCAGCAAATCGTTACAAGCTCCTGTGTTCTCCTGTGTCCATGTAAATAACAGCTAAATGCTTTTGACTGTGTGTGTGCGTGTGCGTGTGTATGTGTACGTGCAGACTCATGGTGAGGTGGAGAGGCGTATAGTGTCCCAGCTCCTGACCCTGATGGATGGCTTGAAGCAAAGAGCTCATGTGATTGTCATGGCTGCAACAAACCGACCAAACAGCGTGGACTCGGCTCTGAGACGCTTTGGTCAGGAGAGCCACAATCACACATGAACACACAAACACACGCACATGCACGCATTCACAAATATGTCAATTTCTTTCCAGGCAGGTTTGACCGTGAGATTGATATTGGAATCCCAGATTCGACTGGTAGACTGGAGATCCTGCAGATCCACACCAAAAACATGAAACTGGCTGATGACGTCGACCTGGAGAGGGTGAGCCAATGTGAAAGGAATGTATGGTTTAATATAAAAGTAAAACTGAAATGGTGAGTTAATTAACAAATAAATGAATCTGCTATTGTTTTATCAATCGCCTAAAAGGTTTCAAGCAAAAATGCCAACACTGAGTAACTTTGAACTTTTAAAATGGTAGAAATTTGTGACCATTATATGATAACAAAATTAGTAGCTCCATAGTGCAGTGGTTTACACATTTGCCTAACAATTGAAAGATCCCTGGTTTGATCCCAGAAGGAGACACAGATTCCTTGGGGGGGGATTAAATCTGGTATAAGAATCTGCTAAATCAAATATGTGGCGCTGTCTGCTGTGGTGGCCACTTTTGATTATGGGAGCAGCTGAAAGCCACTTTTCTGATAACAAATTAATATCTTATAGTGCTGAACTGGTAGCACGAAGCCTCAAGATTAAATCTTTAGCACCAGAAAGTTAGAGTGAGTATTTTCTGTAATTTAAAAAAAAAAAATTTAATTAGGAAATAGGACTTAATGAGTTAGGAAGCAATTCAAAGAATAATCTATACTGAAAAGAAGTAGAGCAGCATGAAGAAAATCCTTCCTAAATAAACTGATCTGGATCAAAACTTGTGCATTTCTTACCAAGACTTCACTTTGGCCCTCCTGCCTTAGCAGGGGAAGAATCATTAGGTGCAATAAGGGCTTCTTTAATATTCTTGTGATACGACTTGAGCTCATGGCAAGAGAGTCTCGTTTAATTAGAGTACTCCTCATAAATTTAATGACGCTGATGATTCTGTAAAACCGTTTTCACTTAAATTACAGTGCTGATAGTGAATTTTTAAATGGGATTTGTTATTAAAGATGAAATTAAATATTTAATTTTGGCAATGTCCCCTTTTATTTCTGTAAGTTTTGCAATTTGTAATTAGACAGTATTGCATTATAATGTAAAGCTAATAGATAAATATTCAAATTAAAGTGCTAAACTGCAAACAATAACAGTTCAATTTTCCTTTGAATTCAGTTCATTTAAGCAATATAGGATCCGTTGAATTAGTTAATATAATTGAATATTAATACTCCACTTTCTAATGAGATCTGTCCCAATCATGATATGCAACACAAATATTTGTAGACGAACATTTGGACAGATCTGCTTCCAATGCAGTGTGCATTTTGAATTTTTTCTTTAGCTGCCTTTAACGTCAGTTTTATTTATTGTGTGGTTTTTATTGTTTATTGTTTTTCTTAAATTTTGTATTGCTTTTATTTCTGTGCTTTTTACATTTTATATTTTTCCAATATACTTTATTTCTTCTGCTATTTTTAGTTTAGAGTTTTTCATTTCAGTGCTCCTTTTAAATTTTGTATTGCTTTTAATTGTTATTTCATCTTTGGTAAAGCCATTTGTGACTCTTGTGTGCAAAAAGTATTATATAAATAAATATTACTTGCTTTCTTGATGTTCAGCATGCTAATATTAATGTGATTTATTTAAAATATATCAGATTGCTACAGAGACCCACGGCCATGTGGGTGCTGACCTGGCTGCTTTGTGCTCAGAAGCTGCTCTGCAAGCCATCCGCAAGAAGATGACCCTCATTGATCTGGAGGATGAAACCATCGATGCTGACCTGCTCAACTCAATGGCTGTCACCATGGATGACTTCCAGGTACAAAGACAGGGACACACCTGAAGTTAGCTTTGTGCGCTGGTAGAATGAAACAAATTGAGCTAACAAACAATATCACATAAGCATGAGCTACACATGAGTAGTTCTTTAGGAATGAATAAATGAAGATATAACATCTCTTTACATAACATCACCCCACTTCAGTGGGCTTTGAGTCAGAGCAACCCATCAGCTCTGAGAGAGACGGTTGCAGAGGTGCCTCAGGTCAACTGGGAGGACATTGGTGGACTGGACGAGGTCAAGAGAGAGCTGCAAGAGCTTGTCCAGGTGGAAGAAACACTCACACATTCATTTCAACACAAAACTACAAACATAAGCTTGATCAGCAATCCATAAACCTTCATTTTGCTCCCCATAGTATCCTGTTGAGTATCCTGATAAATTCCTCAAGTTTGGAATGACCCCATCTCGTGGAGTTTTGTTCTACGGCCCTCCAGGCTGTGGGAAAACCCTGCTGGCTAAGGCCATTGCCAATGAATGCCAAGCTAACTTTGTCTCAATCAAAGGACCTGAGATGCTCACCATGTGGTTTGGAGAATCAGAAGCAAACGTCAGGGATGTGTTTGATAAGGTAAGAGTGGAGAGAGGAAAGCATGAGCTCGATACAGATGAAAGTACTCTATCAAACCTGCAGCTCCAAATTTACACCATAACCTTCCTGACATTTTCCTTCTGCCTGCAGGCCAGACAAGCAGCCCCCTGCATCTTGTTTTTCGATGAGCTAGACTCCATTGCCAAATCTAGAGGTGGTGGGGCAGGGGATGCGGGTGGTGCCGCTGACAGAGTCATCAACCAGATACTCACAGAGATGGACGGCATGTCCGACAAAAAGAACGTTTTCATCATCGGTGCCACAAACAGGTGCACACATTTTTGCATTTCTGTATCAAAAGAGATGTTAATAAATGAAACTCTTTGCTGACTTCTCTTCATTTCACTTTCATCCTTCATCTCATCACTCCAGGCCAGACATCATAGACCCAGCCATCCTGCGGCCGGGTCGTCTGGATCAGCTCATCTACATCCCGTTGCCTGATAGACCATCTCGCACGGCGATTCTTAAAGCCAACCTACGCAAATCCCCTGTTGCACGAGTTAGTGATACACACATTGTTATTTTGCTTATGTACACCACCACAGTGGATTTTAAACCAAGACTTTCAACTTTAATTCAAGGGATTTAACCAACATATTACATTAACTCTTTAGGAATTACAGTCATTTTTATACAGTCCCCCATTTTCAGAGGCTGCCTGAGACCTGCATGTCTTCCCCTATATCTCTCTCCCCACTTTTCCTGTCTCTCTTTACTGTGCACTATCTAATAAAGGCAGAAAAGAAATTGGAAAATTGGACAAACTAAGATAATTTTAAATATAAGGATTGTTATTAGTACTTAGTTCTAATACTTTGCATTCAGTGACGGCCTAAAGTCAAAAATTCATGGACATCACCTAATGCTGTATTTTCTCCCTCTTTGCTAGGTCTCTACAGCAGGCTAAAAATTAATTGGATAATTAATTCACAAGCACTTTCATGGCCAGATGGGTCCTGTCCCCTCATTATTCCTTGACAAATTAAGCAGATAAAAGACCTGGAGGTGATTCCAAATATTGAAGTTGTAATTTGTAGCTGTTCACTGGAACTATCAATATGAGATACAAAAAGGGATGCTGATGCAAGTGAGGGAGGCCATAATTAGGCTAAAAAACCCCAAAGCAAACCTATTAGAGAGATAGAAAAAAACTTCAGGAGTGGTCAAATCAACAATCTGGAGCATTCCTAAAAAGAATAAATGCACTGGCCAGTTCAGCAACAGCAAAAGACCTGAAAAAAACAGAGAACACAAATAAAGTGGACGATCACAGGATTCTTTCTTTGGTTAAGAAAAATGTCTTCACAACATCTAGCCAAGTGAAGAATACTATTAAAGAGGTGGTTGTATTATTGTCATTCTACAACCAAGAGATGCCTTCATAAACGGAAATACCGATCACACAGCACTTCAACCCAGTAAAGCATGCTATATAAATAAAAACCGAATTGAACTGAATTTCAGTTACTGAAGACAAAACTAAGGGCAGCCACTGCAGGCGGCTGCAGTAAAGGCCTGGCAGAGCATCTCAAGGTAGGACACAACATTTGGTGATGTCCATGGGTTCTAGACTTCAGGCAGTCATCAACTGCAAAGGATTTTTTATCCAATAATTAAAAAAAAAAATCATTGTAGTTAAAATTGTGTTAGTTTGACCCTCTGAAAATGGGGGACTATGTGTAAGACTGGCTGTAATTCCTAAACAGTTAATGCAACACTTTGATTAAACCCCTTGAATTAAAGCCTAAAGTCTGAACTTCACTTAACCGTTTCACTTGAAATCCACTGTGGTGGTGTACACAAATGTTATTGGCCAAAAACTTAAGGACATAATTGTGTATCTGTCCTCTATACTTATAGTTTGCTATATAATGGCAATATCACATCTATTCACTGTTCTTATTTAATCCTTAAATTTTTATTCTAATAAACCATTAAAATAATGGATGTGCAGTACCTGAGTGATCTAGTTCATACTGTGAGGGAATTTAAACTCTGAGAGTACATCATTTTCATTTAGCCTGCTGAATGTTTTGGATTGAAACTTTATATTGTGAAACAATCTGTAACTATTAAGCAGTTAAACCCTGCAAAGTAATAATATGGAATCTGAAAATAAATAATCAATTAAAAATACTAATTGTTACTAGTGTAACCCCTGTAAATGGTACTTTATGTTCCTTGAGTTTTAGTTTTTATTTTCTCACTTTAGAAATCTAGGAGCTCTGGATTTTTTTCCAAGGAGAAACACGCAATAACCATATCGCCAAATAATGTCAATCTAAATAATATTTTAACAATGTCTTAGGTTCTGTCTTTTGCTCCTCTTGTCTTCAGGATGTGGATCTTGAATACCTTTCTGGCATCACAGAGGGATTTTCTGGAG
The DNA here is from genome assembly GCF_007364275.1 of Archocentrus centrarchus. NCBI lineage: Eukaryota > Metazoa > Chordata > Actinopteri > Cichliformes > Cichlidae > Archocentrus > Archocentrus centrarchus. The sequence goes on along the minus strand of NC_044346.1, from coordinate 30,012,555 downwards.
CTGACCTGACAGAGATCTGTCAGCGGGCCTGCAAGCTGGCCATCCGTGAGGCAATAGAGGCCGAGATCAAGGCTGAGCGTCAGAGGCAGAGCAGACCAGGCATCCCCATGGTCAGCTACTGCTGCTGCTCTCTAATTTTAATGCATCATCAAGGAGACTATTATAGAGAGGGATTGGGTTTCTCTGAGTTTCTTTTATTATTAACACAAGGTCACATCTCAAAGTTGTACCAGGCTGTGTGTGCATGGTACAGACAGAGACTGTGGGAGATAAAATGTTCCCTAAAGGGCGGCTATGTGTTTTGTTACTTTCAGCCTTTGGACTGGGAACACACAAACACACACACACACACACACACACACACACACACACACACACACACACACACACACACACACACACACACACACACACACACACAAAGTGTATTATTTCTGCATGAAATAATTTCTTTGTTTTGTTTTTGGGTTTTTTTTTTATTGCAGGATGAGGACTTTGATCCAGTCCCAGAGATCAGGAAGGACCACTTTGAAGAGGCGATGCGATTTGCTCGTCGCTCCGTTAGTGATAATGACATCCGCAAATATGAGATGTTTGCTCAAACTCTGCAGCAGAGCCGAGGTTTTGGAAACTTCAGGTGCACATACTTAACAAACATAGTTGTGGACAAGTCAGTCTTGTTTTAGTTGTACTCAAAACTCTTTTCTCCCCACCCAGATTTCCTTCTGCTTCTGGTTCCCAGTCTGGAAATCAAGGCTCTGGGTCAGGGAGGCCAAGTCAGTACAGAGATGAAGGCGATGATGATCTCTATCAGTGACAAAAACTGCACTCAGCTGCTGCGCACTGCCTCTGGAATGAGACAGATGAATAAAGGAAGTAGAAACTTCAAAATAATAGTAAAAAAAGTAAATAAAAAAAAAAATGGGAATCATAAGGACCCCTTTGAAAAACAAGTATTGAAAATTGTATCAAGATGAATAAAACAAAAGATTGAATAAAATAGCTTTTGTGTAAAAACAGTAAAAAAACAAAACAAAAAACAATAAAATAAAAAATAAGAAGGTTCTTCATGTAGTCCTCTGAAAAGCTAAATACACCTCTTAATTCATTAGCTTGTTGAACCGCCTTTAGCAGCTTGAGGTAATCGTATATTTTCTGTATAACTTCATCAGTCTTTCACATCATTGTAGAGGATGTGCTGACATTTGGTATTGTGTGTTTGAGTCAATATGTTGTGTTTGGTCTTTGCCAAATTTTTGCTGGCACATCCACTCCTGGGAAGATTGTTGCATTGTGTTAACACACACCTGAATGCTCCAGACCACCAAAATAATATTTGTCTTACTGAGAAAACTTCTGCTTTTACTGAGGGGCTCACACTTTGTAATGATAAACTAATCAAGTGCATTTGATTAGCAGCACCTGGCTGCTGTTTATCCTGTCCATGGAAGCAGTAAAGGTATACTTAGTTTTTCACAGGACTGCAGAGTCCTATGGAAACTTCCTTTTTCACATGAATGTATAAAAAAATAATCTTGTGACCCTACTAACATACACTGTAAAACCTTGTCACTATGAGCAGTTTGCACTTTAAAATTGGTGTGTGTATGAGTTGAGAAATGAATAAAAACTTCATTTGTATGCCTCACATCTTGGAAAAATATAAATAAATATAAAGTAAAAATGCCCAGAAAATATCTTTAGTTTAGAACTACTCAACCAAGTAAAGGAAAACAACAGGCCATCACTACTTTAAGAATTGAAGGTCAGTCAATCCAAAAAAATTTCAAGAACTTTGAAAGTATCCTCAAGTTCAGTCGCAAAGACCATCAAATGTTGTGATGAAACTGGTTCTCATCGGGACCGCCCCAGGAAAGGAAGACCAAGAGTTATCTCTGTTGCACAGGTTCAGTTCATCAGATTTAACAGCCTCAGAAACCGCAAGTTAACAATACCCCAGATAAGAGCCCACCTTAAATGCTTCACAGAGTTTCAGTAGCACACACATCTCAACATCAACTGTTCAGAGAAGACTGCGTGAATCTGGACTTTATGGTCAAATTGCTGCAAAGAAGCCACTTCTAAGGAAGAACAACAAGAGGAAGAGAATACCTTGGACCAAGGAACACAAGGAATGGATGACAGACCAGTGGAAATCTGGCCTTTGGCTCTGATGAGTCTAAATTTGAGATTTTTGGTTCCAAATGTCATGTCTTTGTAAGACACAGAACAGGTGAGTGGATGGTTCCTACATGTGTGGTTCCCACACATGTAGTATGGAGTATCTATCAGGAAGTATGGAGGAGGAAGTGTGATGGTATGGAGGTGCTTTACTGATGACACTGTTGGTGATTTATTCAAAAATCCAGCATGGCTACCACAGCATTCTGCAGTGACATGCCATCCCATCTGGTTTGTGCTTAGTGGGACCATCATTTGTTTTTCAACAGGATAATGATCTCAAACACACCTCCAGGCTGTGTAAGGGCTATTTGACCAAGAAAGAGGATGATAGAGTGTTGTGTCAGATGACCTGACTTCTACAATCACCTTATCTAAGCCCAGTTGAGATAGTTTGGGATGAGTTGGACGGCAGAGTGAAGGCAAAGCAGCCAACAAGTGCTCAGCATCTCTGGGAACTCCTTCAAGACGGTTGGAAAACTATTTCAGGTGATTATCTCATGAAGCTGATTGAGAAAATGTACATGTACAAGTACAAGTACAATGTGCAATGACAATAAAGGTTTATTTCATTTAATTTCAAAATGCCAAGAGTGTGCAAAGCTGTAATCAAAGCAAAATGTGCCTACTCTTCCTGGCACTGTATGTTCTGACCACCCATAATATAAAAAGTAAAACCAAACTGAAAACAAAACTGTTAAATATCAAAACACAAAACTCTGGCATTGTTACAAGCGGAACCTTTGTTATTTGTCTTGTTTCTCGACTCGCTTAGCTCGGCTGTTTTTCCGGTAACAGCCGGAAGTGGTAGCAGGAGGTTTGTGGAGGTGACCGAATGGCAGATAGCAGAATAATTCAGTAAAGATTTTATTATTGTTAAAGCTAAGCGACCCGAATTTGTTAATTTTAACAGTGCGGACATTTGGTAGGTGATATGGGAGCTCACCTGGTCAGACGGTATGTCACCGAGACGGACACCGAACCGGACCCAGCGAAGAAATTCGAGTTCGACCCGCAGTTCGGCTTTGCAGAGAGGAAAGAGAGAGGTTGGTCTGCAGCTGCCAGTTCGGCCTCTTTTACAGCTGCATTTTATTTATTTAAATTCATTGGGACTGGAGTTTGTTTATTAGCAGTTGCTTTGGCCTGTCAAACTTTATCTGTCGTTAGCTTTTGTGCTAAAATTTCTGCACTGATTACTCATAAAACCGAGTCTTATCTCCATTTAAGGTACAGTTGTAGATAAGTACAATCACACTAAATTTTATATCACAGAAAGCTGTATTTTTATGGGTTGCACAGCTGGTTTAATCGCTTGCAGTTTAGGCTGGAAACGGTCTGCGGAGCTCTGTGCTAATTTACCTGGAGGTAGGTGTTCCATTGTGAGCTGAGGATGCCCCCTTCCTGATAAAGTTATACAAAGAAAGTCTATACCACCAAAATCTGCTCTTCTCAAGAGTTTAGTGTGAGTTTTGTCTCTCTCACAACAAGTGGTGTTCATCATTTCAGTTCAGGTGAGGTCAATTCAGTTTTATTTAAAGAGCGCCGATTCGCAACAAGAGCCGCCTCAAAGCGCTTGATATTGTAAGGTAAAGACCCTAAAATAATAGAGAGAAAACCCCAACAGTCAGACCGCCCCCACAATTAGATATCCTGTATAGAAATCGAGGAAATTCACAGCTTTCATTCGGAATGGGCATCCCAAAAACAACCTCAAAACTGCTGCTGAAATCCTTCTGACTTGCACAGTCATGTGTCTGCTGTAATAAAGCTTGTGACAGAAGCCACTGCAAGGTTGCAGAAGCCCTCCAGGATACTCCACAACTGGCTAAAATACACAAAGTGGGAAAACGTAACTTTGCAACAAAACCTTATTCAGCTCAGCAGTGCCTTGTTACTGTAGTGACAACAGTCCTCTCAAGGCACTTTTTATTGTAGGATAAAGAACCTTTACATTAGAGAGAGAGAAACCCAATTATCCAGCAGTCTGCTTTGGGCAGACACTTGGCAACAGTGGGGAGAAAAAACTCCCTTTTACTAGAAAGAGACCTTCAGCAGAACCAGGTGTACTGAGGGACATCCATCTGAAGTCACCAGATGGGAGTGAGGGAAATAAGGAGTGAATAAAAAGGAATTTCCTGTTTTGAAAAGATGTCAGAGTCCTGACTTTAACCCAGTTTGGATGTTGTTGACTGATCTGAAGGGGGCTGTAAAATTAAGTCACTCCAGAAACATTAATAATGTCAAACAGTTATGTACAAGGAATGGTCTGAAATTCCTCCTCATCATTTAGGAACTGGAGCAGCACTCAAACATCAGATGTTGTATTTTAGCACACATAACCACTAGGGTGTTTGGCTGGATAACTGAAAACTTGTCCTTTTGTCAGAGATGATAGCAACCCAGGAGCAGATGAACTTGGCCCAACTTCCTTTGGAGCAGAGGGACTACTGTGCCCATTACCTCCTGAAACTCATGAAGTGCAAGAGGGATAACTGGCCCAACTTCCTGGCCTGCAAGCATGAGAGACATGACTGGGACTACTGCGAACACCAGGAGTAAGTGTTTAGAGTTGTGTAGATACATTTCAGAGCTGTTGTTAGTGCTGCCTGTCAAAACTTTCACCATGAGGTCCATTTAGCAGTTTTTCCTTGACTCACTAAAACGTTGGTCCAAACTTCTTGGACCAGCTGCACCACATAGTTGGCTGTATTATTTTTCATAATGTTTTATTAAAAACACTTCTCAAACAGCACAAACATGTTGAGGCAGTTCAGTTCCTTGATTTGATTTAGTGAAGGTGAAATCTAGCTGCCAATTTGCTACAACTGCCTGTCATCACACCCATTCAGTTATAAATAAGAAATTCCTTCCTCATGTAGAATAGAATAGAATGCCTTTATTGTCATTATACAGGATAAAGGCGTGTACAGTTGTTAGCAAGTTGTAAATTAGTGTTGGTGACCCAACGTGTTAATTTCATCTCTGAAACTGAGGATCGACTTGCATTTGAAACCAAGCACAGGTAAAACTGCCGTTTCTTGCACTTTGAGATTGCTGCTTGGTGGAAACAAAGAAACTAGTTTTCCTATTTGAATATCAAAACAACATGAAACCTCAAAGTAGATCAACTTCAAATTTAACTAATAAATTTAGCCCTCATGAAAATGACCCACAGTATAACCACAGATGCCTTTGTCTTTCTCCCTCCAGCTATGTGATGCGCATGAAGGAGTATGAGAGGGAGAGGAGGCTCCAGCTGAGGAAGAAGAGAATTGAGGCACAGGCTCATGCTGCATAATTAGTTCATCCTCTGATTCTACTTCTTTGTATATACCTGCTACTGTTCACATTAAACAATATTGTTTAAGCTGTACAGCCCAGAGTCTTGTTAATAAAAACAAAGATCGACAGTGAAACTGTGGTTATAAAATGCTTATGTACAACTCAGCTTATCCAGACTAACCACTTCACCTTAAAATGTCAAATTATTTGACCATTGCTGCTTTAAAGGGTAAGTTTCATCATTCAAATAGTGTAGATTAAATTGTTCATTTAAAAGATAAGACCACATGTTGGTTTACTTTTTTAATAAATTACATCAGACATCAACAAATTAAATTCTGTTTTGGTTTCAGATTTGGATTTATGGAGATGTCACCAGATGCAAATTTGAGTCATAAACAGCAGTATTAGATGGGAAAAAGAAAAAAAACGATGCACAGGAAATCGTTCTATAGACATTGGGAGTTTAAAGGTGAAAACTGCTCTGGGAGAGCAAATGTACGTCAACTCAGTTAACCAGTCAGAATGGGTTTGTTTGTCCGTAATAAAAAAAAAAAGAACTAGAACAATAGTGTTTTACATTTTCACACAACACAAAAAGGGGGCTGATTACAGGAACGGAAAATGAAGGTTGAACCTAAAGAAGAAGAAAAAAGAATAGGTTCTTATTCTTTCAGTCAGTCCAAGAGGTTCCAGTGTAGATTTTGGAGGAAGGAAAGGACTGCACAGGATTCCTGCAAACCAGCAGCGCTGACTAGTCCTCTACAGGATGAAAGGCAGGATGGGTGAGCGGAGAGGAGGGTAGTCGCGGAACTCCTTCAGGTAGCTGCGGTGCTTCCCCTTGGCCCAAACGGTCATCTGGATGAAGCCCACCAGTGTGAAGAAGGCCACTGGCAGACACTGGGTCATGAGGGTGAAGCCAAGCCAGGAGCCCAGCTGCGGAGGACAGAGAAGGATGTGACAGGAGCTTTTTTTTTTTTTTCTTCCTCCACCTCACTACACCTGTGACAGAGACTGCTATCAACAGAAGTACAGAGTTCAGATGTTTATGAATCCACACTGGAATCTACAAAACAGGACTGCTATGTAGAGCTGATACCAGGAAGCAAGATACATGTCATGGAGATGGCCTCAATTCCACTAAAGATTACTGAGGTCAGTACCCATTGGGTTTATTTCACAGATTAAAACATTAAAACTGGTGAGGTTAATGATAGACAATTTTTTTTCTGTGCCATGTTCTGTATTATTCTGCAGAATAATGTGCACCACCATACTGCAAAAGCCACTCAGAAAACTAAAAAAAGCACAACAAAGTGGCCAAAATATTGACCTGGCCTCCAGACTGCAGATTATCTGCTCTATGCAGTGGAATGTAAAGGCCCACCAAGCAAACCACAAGACACCTTGGGACACCTCCAGTGGTCCCAGATCAGAGCTGTGTTGGAACCTCCACGATTTTTGGCAGGTGATTTTAAAGTTGCAGTTCAGTGTATTATGCGCTCTCTCAAGGAGAAAAGTCAGTGATGTGATAAAGATGTACTGATACCACCAGAGGGCAGCAACCACCCATACAGCCACAAAATCTGTTTAATGCAGTGGTTTCCGAAAGCTTGCTTGCATGCCCTTGAGAAGACTCAAAGTTTTTCACCAGTCTTTAACAATTAAAAAAAGGATCTGAGTTGATGTTCAGTGAAATAAGTGGCTGACAGTGAAGTGTTAATTTTCCTCATCTAAAAAAAATGTGTATATAACCTTGGCACAAAAGTAAGGAGTTTCTTTGTTGTAAAAATGCTTCTTAGCAAGAAATCTTATACTGTTGGAAAGCCTGTTTATTTTTCCCTTAAATGGTGCCACATTTGTAAGAAAACAGCATTTTTGGGATGAGCAGCAGAGTTCAGTATGCGTGTTGTGCCCATGAAAAACTTGCCAAATCTTCTCTGCCATTGCCAAACAGCTTATTCTGCTATTGACTTATTAAACTTCTGAGATACAGATCTGGTCAGTTAAGTAGCAGAGGGGTTGTTAATCTTCAGCTGATTTGGTGTTAATGAAATTAACATGCTTGACTGTAGGCAAGATACAGGTATCTTGGTACTCCTCACCAGGACACCGCCACACATTATTACACTGGACAGAAAACTTTGGCCACTAAAGTCAGTGAAATAGTTACCTCATAGGTGTAGTTGGGGCAGGAGACCAGCAGAAAGATCCAGGTAAAGGGGTTCTTGGTTGGATAGGGAATCTTCCTGGTCTTAGAGCCTGGACAAAAAAAAGTGAATAAAAAGTTAAAATATTCTCAACCCATCCAGTCATCTTTAGTTTTATATTGACTAACTAATATTTAAAACTACTGTGGACCAGAGAGACCAAAACCAAATTTCTCAGTCAGGTTCTCACTATGAAAATAATACATTTCAGTTAGTGTAATGCCATTTATTATGCTTGAATCAGAATTGATCAATGTGTTTTTGAAAACTAACTTTGTTTAGTCACAAATACTAATGACTGATACAAAATCATGATTTCAAGTGTATTTTGAGTTTGTCATTGATAATTAGGAAATCGTTTAACGACACATTCTAGAAAGGGAAAAGAAGGAGGCACGTAAATATGCCGTACAGATTTGACAGGTGTGTTTACCTGGTGGACGGAGGTTCCGAAGAGCAATGTGGATGGAGAAGTTGCCGATCTGACAGAACTGAGAAAAAAAAGAAAAAAAAAAAAGAACGTGTTTCAGTACTGAATGCACATAATGCAAAAGATGACAATTCAATCAAGATCTGTGTTTTTATATAGTTGTCAGCCCATAAAATGTTACATGTTCAATTCCAACTAAAAAGTCGTGGGGTAGAAATTTTTTTTTTTACCAAGAATATGATGAGGGCAATTCTGATCTGTTGCTCCCCATAAACTGCAAGAGACACAATCAACATGATCAGTGAAGAACAAGGAGTTACAATGACATGTGAGAGCATCGACTGTAACAACGTGTTGCTGCATGCATACTCACTGGGTGGTGTATACAATGGGTGGTTGATGTAATAGGCCATCCATGCTGCAAAGCCCCAGTAGTAGGTACAGTTCTAAAACAGAACAAGACAGAATCAATGTCACTCCAACATTTTCAGCCACAAAATTGAACACTTTTCATCTTGTACTAAATTTAAATCAAGCTGTCAAACACATTCATGTAAGGTAAAATAGTTTGAGTGGAAGAGTGTAAATATGATGCGTTTTTAAATCACCTTGAAGATGTTGCGTAATGGCATTGTTCCATGCGAAAAGCGGTGGACAAAAAGCGTCTCCAGGAGCCTCTTAACGTAGTGGAAAGAGTGGCACATACAGGCAAGACTGGAAAAATATAGATTTTTAATTAGCCTTAATATGTTTAAAAAAAAAAAAAAAAAAAAAAAAAAAAAGAAAGAAAAGGTGGCCTTCTCCAGGTGCAAACAAAGCAATGCTTCTTTCAGCTGCTCCCTTACACACAATGGGTCAGATAGATCTGCATATTTGGCAGATTTTCCTGATGCAACCCTTCTAGGATTTGTGTTTCCTTCTGGTCTTGAACTGCATATTAGGCAAATGTGTTAATCACTAAACTATGGGGCCACTGCAGATACAAACAAATTACAAAAGTGGTGTAGTGGTAATTCTTAGCAACATTAAAAGGATATTTATTTGCAGTCAGTGAAATTTCTCCTGAAAGTGAAAGACTGATCATTTTGAAAGAATTTATTTGCTTACTTGTCCACATAAAGACTAGAAACAGATGAAAAACAGCTCAGTGCGAAACATCTGATTTTTTAGTACAACTTTTTTTTTTGACTGACTGAAGCAAATTCCTGGAGTTTTGTCAAATTACCAGGTAACTGGCACAAGACTTCAAAGAAGTCCCTTCTCACACTATGCAAGTCTTGAATGAATAGCCATGGATCGTCTGCGTAAAGACTGATTTTGTATTGACTAATCTGCCTAAAGAAAAAAAGAAGAAAAAGAAAATGTGTGTGTTTTAGTTTATACAAATTGGTGAGTACATGCAGTCCTTTTTTATAAGCAATCTGAATAAGATGTTTAGGAAATTAAGTAAAAGAGCAGGCTGGGGCATCAATCTCATTTTGGTTTATGGGTCACATACAGCCCCATTTCATCTGAGGAGGTGCCCAACCACCAAAACTATTATCTGATTTAAAAAAAAAAAAAAAAAAAAAAAAAGAAAAAAAATCCCCAAATTATTATCTTTTTAGTATAAATAAGTGTATTCTGAAAATGTATAAAACTGATTGGCATGGCTTACAGTGTTACATTTGTAGAATTACATAAAAAGTTCTGGCAGCTCATTACCCAGATCCTGTCTCATAATTTAAAAATTTATATTTTCTGTTAATTTACAGAAGAAAAAAAAAAATTCTATTACATTTTGTTTCCTCTATAGTTAAAAAGCTTGCTTACTCTGTCAGTAATCAGGCTGTAAAACTGACAATGATTCAGACCTCTGGCTCAGATTAAAGTTGGTTCAAACTCTCGTGATATAATCTGTTATTAACGACAAAATATTGTAAAAATCCTACATGTGCAGTTTTTACATAGAGTAGGCCCGATTGGTCTCTGTAGTGGGCCACTTCGGGCCCCCCAGGCCAAGTCTAACACCTCTGAGTTATAATAAGACAAATACTTTAACCAAATGATTGCTCAGACATACAGTGTGTGCTGAACTGACCAGAAGTGCTTAGAAAATAACTCTACAGCTAAAACTTCATTTTTAGATTACAGACACAAGAGTGGTATCAATCTTCTATTCATGCTGTTGAGATGCTCCCAACAGAGGACAAGCAAGCTCTGTTTAACTACATAAAGGTTGTGAAGGTGTGTTTGAGACACTCACTGTACGACCCAGTGTTTACTGGTGGTAAAGTCATATTTGGGCGGGTAGATGAAGGGAACTCTGAAGTAGAACAACAGATAGATTACCAGTGGACCAGTGTACTCTGTTAGGAAAACCTGAAAAACAAGAAAGTAGAAGCATAGTCAGAATCTCGGAGAGTCAAAAATAAATAAAAATCAGCACACACGCTTAGTCATTTTAACCTTGGTCATTTATTATCTCCCATCTGCTTGTTCTGCTTCTCCCTGCAGAGTAAAAGCAACCTTCACTGAAACAGAGGACGTCTGTGTAGCAAATTAACCTCAGAAGTTGAGCCTAAACTTCTGTCCCACAAACACACACTGTGACACACAGGGAAAACAACATAGCTCAATGTGTTCCTGTGTTTAGAGCTGTCTTTGTGTTGTACTCACTGTGACCCAGCTGATCTGAGCCCCCAGGTCTCTGAAATAGAAGGTCGCCGTAGTTCCTACAGGAAGATGCTGCAGAACATCCTCATCCTTCAGAGACTTCCCCTCTGAAACACAAATACACACACATTACCTAATATACAACTTAAAGTGTTTTTAAAGTAAATAAAATTTACAGTAAATAAGGATTTTAAGATACATAGAAGTAGGAGATTAATTTAAGTTGACCTACTGGGGTCAAGGCGAATAGACTGTCTAGCTGGGTACCACTGAGGATCTGAAACAAACAGAAAACTGACTTAAGATTGCTGTGAAGCATTTATGCATGTGACGTTACAAGATTTCCTTGATCTTGTCTCAGATTTATGATATATTAATCTCCTGCAGACAGATGGCACTCACGGCTCTTGTGGAACATAGACTTGATCTCTCCGATGGTGGCATTTGGCTCGACCTACAAATAACACCACAATAAATAAGTGCAGGGAGGTGTAAACACAAAGGAACAGATAATAACCCTGTTTTCCATTCATGATGGTGATATAGGGGTAAATTTAGCTCTGACTGTGCAGACACACCCCATGGATGTGAGCTATTTAACAGCTGGTATTAGGGTTTCAAAGAGCATTGGTGCAGACACACATAGCCAAAGTACACAACCTCATGCCAGCCTGCCAGCAATGGCTCAACAACCCCCAATATAAAAAACAATGACGACAAAACAGAGACATGAAGAGAGCACAAAGGTAAATATGGACATGAACAGTTGTTACGGGACAATAAACAATGAAACCCTGTGGAATTAGCTTGAATTTTGTTATTTAAAGTAATACCCACATTGACAATTATTTGATCACGTTTTTATCTGTTTGAGCCAAGGCAGCTTAAACACTATATACCTCCCCCGTTTTGCTTCTGATAAAGCTGGAAAAAAAAAAACTATAGCCAAAAAACAGCAGTTGATAATGTGGTGAGTTCTGCTAATCTACCCTTTATGACCTATAATAGAACAAGTCCACCAGACCATATCTTTACATTTATACATGCTGTAGTACCATCTTGTGGAATATTTCAACTCACTATACATCAACAGAATCTTCATAACCCTAATTATAATTATATCTATGAAGGAAATCCATAGTAATTACACAAAGTAGCTAAAAAGTGCACTAACCCACAAAGAAATTGAAAAACGTTTTTTGTATGTACATATTATGCTAGATACAGAAATACCATAGCTGTACATGCTAATGAACACGATAAAGTGCATGGAGTACATTTTGTTGTTAGTGCTTTTTGTGTGATTTCTGGGAACCCGTTAAAGTGCTCTGGGACACGTTGAATGCATGATATGTAAGCGTAAGTCCTCTGGTTTTATATGCAAAAAGAATTATTCCTCTATCGTATGTGGTTGCAATTCTACTGGCATTTAAAAGCAGTTACAAAACTGGGAGCACCAGCTGGTCACAAAGCACATACTAGTTTTACCCTTTTGTTTTATTTGTGATCAGATTTATTTAGAGTAATGTAAAATTAGGCAACAACGAATCATATTGCCAGATGGCCCAATTTAACCTCTTTGTGCTATTTGGCTGTACGCACATTAGGTCATTTATTAAAGTCATTAAAAAAAAAAAAAATTCACTGTTAATGCCAAACTCTAGTCCCAAAAAAATCCTTCCTTGATGCAGTGAGTTATAAAGATTTTAAATCAGGGGGACAGTGCTTCGTATCAGTGCACACCCTGAGTTGTGGTAATGGGAGAGGAAATTTTCAGCAAATCCACAAACAAACAACAACAACAAAAAAAAAAAAAAGAACACACACACACACAAAAAAAGCCCCACCATGATTGGTAACGACACAACCCTCCCTGATGCTGCGTTTCCTCCCTGTTGGGAACCAAGGACCTTTTGCGTATCAGGTGACTGTGAGAACCACTACACTATGATAAGACTGAAATGCCATGAAAAATATTAATGTTAAAAAATATTTTTGATATCAGAATAAAGTGCCACAACGGCATAGATTTTTGGAAAAACAGAACATAGAGGTTTATGAGGTAGTGTGCTGCCACAAACTGTGAATGTTACACAATGACAAAACTCTAAACAAAAGCAGTGCAATAAATATTCAAGTAAAAATTAGTAGAATAGGAAAAAAAAAAAAGGACAACAACAATGACAAAATATGGGTATCACTACTCTCAGAATCACATTAAATTATTACTTTTTTTTTTTTTTTTTTTTTGCATTGCCATGCTGGTTGCTTATTTCAGCACTCGCAGCAGATTTGCAGTGTCAGGAAATATTCTGTCATCACCTTCTTGTTGAAATGCTGCTCCCTCATCTTGGTTTTCAAAGATTGTGTAACAAATCTGTAGTAAACTGAGCAGGTCTGCTGCTGTAATTGACTTGGCTTCTGTTCATGTCTCCCTGAAGACCACAAGCCATTTTCAGCAGGATGACATCATTATGGATGGATTAGATGGACCAACCACCTCTCTGTGAACTCCTCTTTCTACAGGCCTCATTTAGTATCAAGAACATTCAGTCAGTCCTATATTCACACTGCCCCAGACATGATAGAAGACTTGATTTTTGTGTGTGTGTGTCTCACCCAGCCTGTCAGTTTAGCCTACTTTGGGGGACCAAACCAATCCCCCAAAGGGCCTTCTGTCCAGATCCAAATCTATAACTGTCACATCTGTCAAACTGCCTCCAAAGAGGTGATAAGATTGAGGATGTTCTCACCATAGAAACTCTGCTAAGCTGACAACACGACATAATCCAATAAGGAAACAACCTTATACTTCGTGGTCCTGAGGAGTAGCCTTTAATAAGCCTGCTGAGTCTGCCCTGACTGATCACACCGTGAATGTGACTAATATAACTATACACTCACAGGACTCACAACAACAATATACTAAACACTTCTAATGCAAGAGCAACAACCTGCAGGCTGAGCACTAACAATTTAAATCTGTCAAATACAACAATAACAAAGTACTGTAAATATGCCTGATAAAGTCGGCTTAAACATCCTTTCAAAGTAAATGTGGCTAATGCAATATTGATACCTACTTAGCCCCAACTGTAAACACAACTAAAAGTCCATCAGTCAACACATTGGTCACATGTGACAGCAGTGCAAATGGGTTGTTGTATTGCAGCTGTAAAACAGGGCACACTTAAATATTAAACTATTTTGGAACTGATTTTAAATGTCATCTAGGACATGATCTAAATGTGTTAAGTCTAAAGAGGTCTAGTAATAACTCTGCTTTTATTGATATAGATTTTATAGTTATTACAGTTGTTAAAGCCTCTGATAACCTCTATACTTAAAGTCAGAGGGAAAACAGAGAAATTGTTATTTTCTTGTACCAACTGCAGATAAAACCCATCTAATAAAGCCCTACAGCCACATTTTGTTGCTAAAAATATAAAAACTCTCCATTATATTGTGACACATGTAAGGGCTATGTTCAAATGCTCCCACTTTTTGTCTTAATATCTTGTGTCACTTAGAGCAGGTTCAGTCAAAGCCATGACGACAACATTTTCAAATCAAATTATAAACAATTTGATAAATTCATACATAAAAGTGGAAATATTTTCAAGGATTATAGGAGCTCCTGGCTAAAGTGGGTCAACCCTGAATTCAATATACAGACTGTATATAAGATGAATGTAATCACTGTGATGTGACTGATTAGTACCATTAATAGAATAGAATAGATAGAACTTTATTGTCATTATACATACAACGAAATTCATTATACAACAAATTATATAACGACATTCCGTCATAATATAACGAAATTGCGTTCGGAACAACCATCCAGAGAAGAAGAGACAAGACTAACATAGGGGAGATGGGTGTCCGCAGACATGCAAGGGATGAATCTGAGAAACTACAGACAATGCATAATCATACTGCAGCAGCCTGTCAATCTAAAAGTAGATTTATCTAGTGGAAATTTTTACTCTTATGCTGCAGTCACACTGGGGAAAACAGCAGTTGGTGACTACAGCACAACCAAAATTACTGCGACTGTGTAAGATAGATCCCACGTCTGCAAACACTCCGTCGCCATCTTCGGTGTCTTTGGTGCTTCAAGATGCCAATAAAATGGCAATAAGAAAGATTAGCTCTGGTATTGAATGGAGTCATATTGGCAATTACATGCAATTGGTTTGTGCTAAACTAGCAAAATTGCAAATCTGTTGCCGTTTACATACACAGAAATTTGCATTAGCTACATTTAGTCACAGTCCAGCCAGATTTGAAACCAAAATTCCTCCACAAATAGTGACATATTAGCTGCAGAATCAGGAATAACCAGAATACAACCAGTTGGCAACCAGTTGAGGAGTGTCTCCTATTGCAAAGAGACACATTGCAGGCACATTGTGCTCATTGACACAGACTGACTCAGACTGATTGCTAGCATGTTACAATCAGTCTGCATTTATAATTTACACCACAATTATTTGCAAACCTCTACCAGTCAGTCTGAGTGATTGTCCAAGTTGAGCCAGTGTTAGAGACAGGTTGTCCCCCACTAGGTGACCTGTGCAACTGCCTTGCGATCAAATTTGGTTGCCCACAGGCTGAGGGTGTTGCATGCTTAACTTCTGAGCAACCAGTTGTTTGACATACCTGCACTTGCAATTGTTCACTAAATGCGAAGATTCAATGCAATCACCTGGCAACTTCTGATTTTTTCCTAGTCACAAGGTTACTATGCTATGTTTACTCTAGTGTGACTGAGCCATTAATGGGACCATTTACCAAAGAACATTGTGTTACATTAAATAAGATATTAAACTAGCAATTGAGATGATAAATTCAGGCTATAAGGATGAATACAATTTTAAGACACTTCTCCATTGGCTTGCTTTTTCAAACTATGGAGCTATGCCCATCTTTTATATACAGGCTATAATACCTGTTCTAATTTGCTCCTTCACAGTTGAACCACCTGAAACTGGGTGGCTACCACAGTGAAACAACTTCTGAAAGGCGTAACGAATAAAAAGAGATGATGTTTCTGGTCATATTTTCTAAAGTGTCATAGTGCAACATAGTGCCTCGAATTTCTATAAGTGTCTAACAACCATACATTATAAACTGCACATAAGCACCTGTATTTTGAAGGTCATGCAGGAAGATTTTTAGTTGTGATTACTGCACAAAGTGGACTGTCTCCCCACCCCCAGAACTCCAAAAATAATTAGTATGGGAATAAATATAGGCTACATATATAATACAGATTGCATTAGGCTGCAGTTGTTTCTGTTACTTTGTACTAGGGATGTGCCGATCCGATATTCAGTATCGGTATCGGTCCGATACTGGCCTAAATTACTGGATCGGATATCGGAAAGAAATAAAAAAATGTAATCCGATACATTAAACAACGTTTCGCTCACATTAGCTGCATTACAGTACTCAGTTGTCTTCTTGTTCTTGTGGGTTTGCGGTTGACCAAACCAGCTTAGAGCTGCATTACCGCCACCTACTGGAATGGAGTGGGGGATCAGGAGTTAGAAAACAACCCCCTCAGATCCTCCGTCGCTGCGACGGATTCCCTTTGACACTGAGCGATCATCGCCGACATGTTTTTCCGCCTCCACCGCTCTCTGCCTTGTTTGTGTGTTGTGCTCGCTGTGCTGAGAATCAGCTGTTATTTTTTTCTCTACTTCAGCTCCCGGACATACTGCTAGCGAGCACAGCTATTAGCACTGGTGACCGTCCAGTACCAGAAGGACCCCTTCCCCGTCAAAATATTTTTGATACTTTAATCCCTGATTTGTGACTAAATATAGACCTGCAGTAGAAACGTATTTAGGAGAATGCTTGTGACTATAAAGCATTACAAGATTGCGCTCACGCAGCCCCTAGTTTTTCGCGTGAACACTGATGACGCAATAGCAGCAGTCAGCTGATTTACGTGCAGTCTGTCTGCACAAGCGGAAAGAGGCGGAGCCGGCGCGCTCAGATGGAGCAGAAGGAAATGTTTTTCTATTGTCCAAAAGAAGCCTTTTCGTCCCTGTAACCTCCATTAAACCTTTACTGGGAAACAGCTGGAGGTCCTTCATCAACCATCTGATCAGTAAGTGAAGAAAAGAGAACTTTGTAGCTGCTCCATCCACCCTGTTTGTTTCACACATCCTCGCTGCAGGAAGGAGCGCTTTCGCAGGTCATTCATCCCAACAGTAGTTAGACTGTATAACACATCATAATGTCTTGAGTCACTTGGACACTTTACCTCCACTGCCATCACTTTATCCATACAGTCAGATACATTTTATTTATTACACTCACCCATATAATGCATACCGTGTATGCTGTGTACCTTACCGGCTACAAATGTATATAATATTTTGATATCTTTATATAGTGTGTGTATATGTGTGTATATGTAAATGTGGGTATTGACACTGATATATATATTTATGTATATAGTGCTTATGTATATGTGTATAGTTTTTTGCTATTTTATTTTATTCTATTGCATTTTAGTTTTTAGTTTAGTTATTTGTTCTTACTCATCCTTTTCATTTTTTCTCTGTATTTGGGGTGGCTGTAGCTCAGTAGGTAGAGCAGGTCACCTACTGATTGGAAGGTCAGGGGTTCGATTCCTGGCTACTCCAGGCTACATGCCAATGTATCCTTGGGCAAGATACTTAACCCCAAGTTGCTCTCCGACCGTTCCGTCGGAGTGTGAATGTGTGTGGATGTTATATAATTAAAAAGCACTTAGCTTAGTAAACATGGAAGTGCTTGTATGAATGGGTGTGCATGGGTAAATGTAAAAAACGTGTTGTATAAGCGCTTTGAGTGCTCTGACTGAGTAGAAAAGCGCTATATAAGAACTAGTCCATTTACCATTTATTGCGCTGCTGTAATGCACAAATTTCCCCGTCGTGGGATTATTAAAGTTTTATCTTATCTTATCTCTCTTATCTCTTAAACTGCAGTACGGAAGTTAAAATATGCAGATGAACTGTTAATATGAAAAAAAGTATTTCTTATCCAGTTACTTGGGTAATCAATATAAATAGAATACACAATTGCTAAAATAATCGATAGTTGCAGCCCTAATGAAATTTGCAACATGCTTCTCACACAGAAGCAACAGGATTCAGGTAATAGTTATTGTTGTAAGTAAAGTTTATTTATATAGCGTTTTTCACAGACAGAAAAGCGCTGTACAATAATTAAAACACAATATCATCCCCACCTCCAGAAAACACTATGTTAAAAACATAATAACATTACCATATAAAAGAAAAAGAATAAAAATAAAGTCAGAAACCAGAAAGCCTGGTTAAACAGAAAAGTTTTCAACTATTTTTTAAATGATGCCACAGAGTCAGCTAAATGGAGCTGGAGTGGTAAACAGTTCCAGAGCTTTGGTGCCAGTGCCTAAAAAGCTCTGCCCGCCCTGGTCCTTACTCTTGTATGTGAGACAACTAAAAGACTTTGATTTTGTTGTGTGAGAGACTGTTGACTTCTTTTTAAAAAAAAAAAAAAAAATTTTATGTTTTTAAATGCCTGGATCAATTTTAAATATCGGATTTCTATCGGTATCGGCCGATATCCAAATGTAAAATATCGGTATCGGTATCGGACATAAAAAAGTGGTATCGTGCCATCCCTACTTTGTACATGTGTTTTCTGGGTGTGTGCCATTAACCTTATCCAGATAAGTAAACCCAGTTCAGTGCTGTCCATGTATGAAAGGCGCTTCAGTGTGTGCTCCATTTACAGACAGCAACACTCAGTCTGCTCATACCCACTGACAGACAGCAAGGACTACAGCTACGGCAGCTCCTCCATGTTCTAGAAAACAACTGACTTATACACTGTACTGTAATAAAAGGCTGGGAAAAACTGTGATGTTCACAGGGAGTTATAAAAAAGACTTCTGGGTGAGCTGCAGGTATGCATGTTAACTTGAAGTTGCATTTAAAAAAAAAAAAAAAAAGGTTAAGCAAATATGTGAAGAAGAGGAATGACTTCTCACCTTGTCCAGGAAGCAAAGCTTGTCCTTGGTCTTGGCGTCCAGAATCTCCACCTCAAAGAAAACAACAGCCTTTTTAGCTTTTTTGGCAGGTTTGCGTTTAGTCGGGGCTTGAACCGGCAGTGGGGCAGGCACAACCGCCCCGTTAGCCACCCTTTTATTGCCTGTGGCCTCTAATGCCAGGGCATCCATATCCACAGTTCTCCTCCTCCTCTCGGTATATTCCCGTCGTCCCTTAAGTCTTCCCCTAAGTTCTCTTGTCACCCTCCACCTCTCAAATGTTTATCTCAGATGCACGCTAAGCCGGAGAAGAGAGGGGAGGTACTCAGCTGTGGAAATAAATCTCTGTCCCTCTTCCTCCTCCTCTTCCTCCTCCTCTGTCATTCTTTCACTCTCCCTCCCTCCCACTCACCCTGTCTGCACCCTTCTCATTCCTTCACTTCTGTTGCACCACTTTATTTAACTGCCAGATGACCCCTGCAGCACAAACATATGCCACATGTGTGTGCACAGTTGCATATGTAGGAATGCCCAGTACCCCCCAGCTGTCAGCTGTGTTTATCATTAAAGAAACTTCCAGAGCAGAGAGCAGTAGCTTCCTTTCAGAGCTGCAGTGACTCTCATTTGAAATACAACTCGTTCCTAAAAACAGACACCTGATGACCCCTGACACCTCTCAACTCCCAGCTAAGTAGGATGATGGAGGAGAGGTAGAGTGACACCCCCCGTGCCTGAACAGAAAAACGCTTTCTAGTTTGACCCCCCCCCCTCAGTCTTCCTCCACCTAGCTAAATATAAACACTTCCTGCTAACACCGCATAACCCACCCTGTCTCTCTCTCCAGACCCCACACTCATCAACGTCTATCTCATGATGTCATGGTCTTACTGTTGACCATACTATGCTGACATTCAATCAACTACTAACTCTGACCCCCATGTCCATCACTAAACACTATGACACCAGTTTAGGGTTTCACTCTCACAGCCTACAGGAGTTTTACACAGTGAAACCAAATTGAACACCCAGATGTCGCAGTCACATACACCTTGGGTTGCCTGTTCCTGCCACCTCGGGGTGATAATATCCCCGACCCCAAGGGCTTACTCAGGGTAGTCCCCTTGGCAAACTTCAATCTTCCACTATCTTAAGACCAAGAATTGGAATACAGCTCATACTTGGCCCAGAGAACTTTTTGCGTTAACCTAAATGATTTCAGATCTTCTTCTGCTCCATTGTCATGTGGGGTGCCGCAATACTATTTTCTCTGTATCTGCTGCCCCTTGGTTCCATTCTTACTAAGCACAAAATCACTTTCCATTGTTATGCAGATGATACTCCGATTTATATGCCCCTAAAAAACAAGGAAGCCAATTGCAAACAGACTCTACGTGTCTTGAAGAACTAAAAGCTTGACTGGCTCTTAACCTTCTGAATTTGAATATAAAGAAGACAGAGGTGACTGTTTTTGGTCCTGACATCACTGGCGGGTCTCCTCCTGTGGACATGGGCCCATTAGCACAGTATGTAAAGCCTACTGTCACAAACTTGGGTTTTATGATGACAGGCGTTTTAAGTTGGAGGGTCAGGGTATTACACCTCGGTTGGATTACTGTAATTCTTTGTATGTTGGTGTTAGCC
The DNA here is from genome assembly GCF_007364275.1 of Archocentrus centrarchus. Lineage (NCBI taxonomy): Eukaryota > Metazoa > Chordata > Actinopteri > Cichliformes > Cichlidae > Archocentrus > Archocentrus centrarchus. The sequence goes on along the minus strand of NC_044346.1, from coordinate 29,992,121 downwards.
AGTCCTCCCTGTCTCATCTTCAGCTGGTCCAAAATGCTGCTGCACGGCTTTTAACTGTCCTTGGTCAGTTACTCCTGTTTTATCCTCACTGCACTGGATGCCTGTCCATTTTAGAGTTCATTTTAAAATTCTTTTATTTGTTTTTAAGTACTTAAATGGCCTTGCCCTGCCCAACCCATCTGAGCTGCTGCACTTGCACTCCCTTTCCCGGTCTCTCAGATCAGCTGACCAACTGCTCCTGGATGTGGACACAGCGGAGGGTCACGGGGGACAGAGCTTTTGCTGTGGCGGCTCCCAAATTGTGGAATTCGCTGCCATTACACATTAAACAGGCCTCTTCACTGGCCATTTTTAAATCTACTCTTAAGACCCACCTCTTCTGCTTGGCTTTCGACCCATTTTAAGATGTTGATTTTGCGATTCTGTGTTGTATCTTTCAGATGCCACATTTCCCATTATTTTGTCATTTGTGTAAGCCAGCCTGTCTGATTAAATTAAGCAATTTATCTGGTTTATTATCATACTGAAAAAAGTAGTCACATAGACAGGCAAGGCAGACACATGGCACTGTTGCTGAGACTGTGGGGAAATAATCCCATCTCAGTTTCTGTGTCAGGCATACCCTCTGCCTGAGCACCTCCCCCTGTCTCATCTAGCTATATTAAAGCTCTGGCAGTGACCATGTGTGCTGGTAATACACTCCAGGGTGAGAAACGGGAGCACCAAGCTTAAAAGTTGCTACAGTACAATAACTAGACAGAACCTATTTCTTCAAGGTAAGAGATCATTTTTGAAGTATTTTTGACCAAAGTAGAACTATTTGGTTTTTGTACACACTTCTAGATACTAATTACATGTTGATGACTAAATTTGCAGCTCTCTAGTGCTATCTGGTGTAAATGCACTGAAATGATGATTTAATTGGTCAAATAATCCAAAATTGAAAATAATTCCAGTTTGATTTAAGTTTAAAAATATGTGAGAACTGTCACAATAATGGTTTTGAACCATGAAGAGCTATAATAAGATATATATTGTCCTGAATTTTGTTACACAAAGATGCTCTCACCACTGTAGTACAAAGCAGGATTTTGTCTTTTCCAGGCAACTCCAGGGTTAACCCTGGTTTTCAGTAAGACAAAGGTGGTTCACTTCTTACTGCGGTACAGCGCCATGCTAACTTATGCTGTGAACCTAACCTGCTACAGTCAGGTCATGTCACCACTTCCGCAGGGGAAACCCAGGGTTAACTTAGGGTGTTAACGATCAGCTTCACGTGACCACTTATCCTGACTGCCAATGTTAGGGTAACTGAATACTCAGAATGTGGCGGGTTGAGTTTAGCAAAGTCAAGATGGCAGAAGGAGCACTTTGAATCTAATTCAGCTGTCTGGTTTCAAAGAGTCACACAAAGAACATCATATGCTTTTAATTAAAGTTTAGCAAATTGACACCCACTTAAAATAATGGCCTGAGTCATTTTTTAACAAAACCTGAAAAATAAATAAATAAAACTCAGGCCATTATTTTAAGAGGGTAATGTATGTATGTTGCTTCAAAAGTCGATGAACAACCGTGTTTAATATTTGTGAATACTGATCAAATTAATAGGGATTATAATTTTTTGCCAAACGATCGAGTCACCTGGTTTACTTGATTCCGTGTAGATCCATAAGTCTGGTTATCGCACAGTAACTGCATGTATACATCTAAAATTTTCAGTATGTACATTCTCAAATGCAGCTAAAGGGCTTGTGTACAAGTTCAGGAGGTGATAGCTGAAGCGATAAGGTGAGTCAGGCAGCTTGATTAGAGATCTTAAGAGGAAGCTATGATTGCCACATTGGCCAGTCAAGTTTTTACTCATGCACTGAGGAGTTTTTGGCACCCTCCTATACTGGTTTTGCCAGAGTGAAAGGAAATCACCAGTACTGTAATGTGATTTGCTTTTTCCAAACTGGGGTTGCATTTACTCAAGTATAATTATTTTGGTTCATCAAACAGCCATAAATCAATGTCAGTGCTGTATGCAGCCTGAGCGTTAGGCTGACTGTGAGCCAGGGGAAAAAAAGCCCTTACAGTGCAAATAATTCTGATACAGTGTGAATAAGAAGAAATATTTAAACCAATGTTTAGTGAATGATTTAATGTATTATACGTTTATAAGCACGTTTTGTTTTTAAACTTCACAGACACTCTAATAGAGTTTGCTCTTAGATATGTCTTATTATTTTTGGTGTTTTTAGTGAAAACTTCTCATCTAAATATCTCACCCTTCCAACAGGTCTCAAAAGCGACGCCTGCCAACAGAGAGAGGGGGAGCTAGAGCAGCCACTGGGTGGGTTAGTTTCTGTCTGACTGCTTCAGAGCCTGTCTGATGGGTTTTTCGTGCTCTTGAAACTGTTAACATCTGGAAAAACGTAAGGTGCTTGCACAAGTAAAACGGTCAGTTGCAACAAGAAGCTTTTCACGTTTGTGAGAGAACTGTTTAAAGAGGCCCTTGTGCACAGTTTTCCTTCTCGATATCCAAGTAGCTCATTCAGCTTACTTATTTTATTACACTTAAAACGTATTTTTATTTTATTTTTTAAGCTTATAAGGATTTTTAAACTACAAGGGTTAATTTAAAAGCGCTGAGATTGTGCACTTGACCGTTCACCTGCATTATTGGGTAAGAATAAGATAAGAAGCGCCATGAGTCACTGCAGCCAGAGATATCGATGATGCCGTGCATTATCATACACCCATCTGTCTTCAGCTAACAGTGAAGTAGGCTACACTTTATAATGAGAACTTATCAAATGCACAGCGTGGGTATAATGTTTCAGGTACGATATTAGCCAATGAAACTGCTAATTTAACCACAACAGGCCACAGCTCCCTGGTCATATAGCGCGCAGTATATGACAGGCGGCGTTGCAGCAGCATGCTATCTTCGCTGCTTACGTTGAAAGTTTTAAATTCAACCTCTTTTCTCCGATTTGGAGAAATTGCTGGTAAGTTCTGGAATTATTTAATTCATTCATTTCTAGCCCCACTGACGGCTAAAGTTTCATAAATACTACTTACCTCGTAGTGCTTCATCTTGGCAATCTGCACCCCTTCCTTGGTATCCCAGATGAGTGACAGGAAAGCCTCCAATCAGCAGAGTAGTACACAACTGCTGAGGAACAGAGCCGTGGGATAGAGCGCAACGGGGCGGCACTACGATCGTGTCGCAGCCAATCAGCTCCCGCATCAATCAGGCGAACATGCCCAGCTTATCAGCGATGTAACCAATGAGAATTGAGCACAGGGAGCAGTCGCGGCCATGCCAAGATAATAGGATTTTTTTGTACTCTGAAGGGCAGTTGTGTCAGGTGTGTCAGTGACTGTATAAAAGTTTTTCCTGCAATCACTTTGTCTAAATTATCAGCTGTCTTGGGACCTTTTGATTACCACTACATCACTGAAACTGTAAATGTTTACTTAGTCTTTTCTAATGCAATTTGTCATCTTTTCCTTGTAAGCCAAGCGTTTGAAATACAGTTTGCTTTTTCATTGCCTGTCATATTGTCACTTCAGTGTCTCACATTTAATGCATTACTGTCTCTAGGGAAAACGTAATGAGGCTGCAAATTAATCACATTAGTGAAGGGGAAATTATGGTTCAGCGGTGGTAGGGTGTTAACAGTCCGCTGGGAGCTACGGGCTGCCCATCTACCTGCAGAGACCACCTGTTGTCAGATGGAGGCAGTGTCAAAAATATGTGGTATGACTGGTCTGTGGGATACTCTTGCTTGTGCTGTTGTTGATGGATCAGCCAGCAGTGGAGACATTAGTGTTAAAAATAGTGACAAGTGTCCACTGCAGTAACTCTCTGTACTTTTCATACTGTTTTTTCTAATCTTTGACATTTTTTTTTCACATTTGACCCATTCCTGGTGAACTCTGCTGTCACTCTCTTTCCTGTGCAGCCCACATGGATCCACGTTGAGCAACATGCATTTGGAGTTTTTTTGGTTTGTTTTTTTTTTGCTCGTTTATGGGCCCTTTCTGTGTGGAGTTTGCATGTTCTCCCTGTGTCTGCATGGGTTCTCTCTGGGTACTCCAGCTTCCTCCCACAGTCAAAAGACATGCATGGGGTTAGGTTAACTGGCGATTCTAAATCTGTCCCTCTGTATTAGCCCCGCAACAGACGGGCAACCTGTCTAGGATGTACCCTGCCTCTCACCCTGTGGCAGCTGGAATAGCCTCAAGCCGCCTTGTGACCCTTAAAAAAAAAAAAAGTGCTACAGTGATTTGGGTGGGTCTTTCTGTTACCACTGTTGAACTGGCAACAGTTGTCTTATCCCTGAAAAACAGGTTTTGCTTCACATGACAGCGAAGTATAATCTCACAAATGGGTGTAAATCACCTTTATACAACCTAATTCTGACTTTGTACAACAGTTAATAAAACAGACACATGCAAACAAAGATAAAAAACAAACAAAACAAAGATAAAAATGTACTTTGCAAAGGTGAAAAAGTTGGCTTTAATTCCATCAGTTACCATCGCTCTTCTCATAAGTTTCTTCTCTTTTTCTCAAACTGACATCGCAGGTCTAAAACAGACCGATCTCCACTGAAGGCATGGCGTTATGCCCTACATCTTTCTGTTCATCAGCCGGTAGACAGACATCTGTTCCAGTCGGTAGACAGTAAATTTATTTGTCTTAAATCTGAGCCACACCCAAGCATATAAGTTCCTGCCAGCAGTTCATTCTGTTTCATATTGCATTTGGTCTGTCAAGCCAATAATGCCAAAAGACATTTAGGAATGGAACCATTTTTGAAATATCTCAAGATAATGAACAGGGCTCTTGTTATTTGGTTTTGCATCAAACTACATCTAAAGTTAAAGTTGTTTATCAAGATATTGAGGGCTGTCAAAAATGTCAGAACCACCTCAGTACATGGCTTTGCAGAAGTTGGGGTGTGGAAGCTGCAGCAAAGTCCTTGATTAACATTTTTCAATGAAAATGATTTTTCAATGATTTTTCAATGAAATCCACTACTATCTCTCATAAGGTTATGTGCTATCAGCATGACTAGACAAGAGTGATATATACTTTGTCCTTTACTTATAAATACTCTACATATAAAGGTTTTGTGTTTTTAACTTATTTATCTGTATACAACTTTTTTAAAACACACAGTTTCAAAGTGCTTCACAGTTTGGATAAAACCACTGATTAAAGATAACCATATGTATGTACACAGTCAAACATATGGTCTTACATTCATTCTAAAATACACACTTGTATACACCCATCAGATGTGAACTATGGCCAAAAAAAGCTATAAAATGAGTTTTCAGCAGTCATTTAAAACAAATCACTGATTCATCTGACCTGATAAGCTGAGGAAGACTGCTCCAAGGTTTAGGAGCGACAACCTCAAAAGCGTGATTGCCGGGGGTTTTAAATTAAGAGTATGGACCAGTTGAGAGACCCTGATCAGATGATCAGAGGCCGATTGCTGTTATAAGGTCTAATGAGATCAGCTGTATATGCAGGAGCATGGCTGTGTAGAGCTTTATATGCTTTTAAATGGATTGAGTGCAATTTGTAAACTGAAATGACAATAGTCCCACTGAGTGTGTAAAAAAACCAAAAACAAAACAGACATATGGTTGAAATTAATTAATTAATTAAAGACGGTTTTACTGTTTTACAAATTAGACAAGTTCATTAGTTCTGTTTCATTAAAAATCTTACTTATTTTGATGTGAAAGCCTGAAGAACAACGAAGTATGAACACACACATTTTCCAGGAGAATGTCAAGTACGTAGTTCTCACAGTAAAGTGTTGAAAATTGATATAAACATATAATCTACAGTTTATCTACATCAAAATCACATAAAGGAGAGATTTATTGAAGTTTGCAACACTGATGCAACAACAGGCCAGGAGCTGGAGAATACTGTAGTCTTCCTTCTACAGAAGAAAGGTCTGGAGCTGAAAAATATGTGTGGCTAGGGCTACAATGGAGCAGCCGACATGAGTGGCATTTACAAAGGTCTTCAAGCCATATTACGCACACTCATTGAGAAGGCCCTCTATGTGCACTGCAAAGCACACTGCCTGAATCTGGTCCTGGTGGAAGCCTAAAAGTCAAATAAGCACTTTGTAACCTTCTTCAACCTTGTGCTTTATGCCTTCTGCAGCAGCTCCCCAAAGGGCCACACTGCTTTAGTTAGTTTGCAGCAGTCACTGGATGCAGAAGGACACATTGTGGAACTTAAGAGGCTGTCAGATACCTGTTAGGCCTGCAGGGAACAAGCACTGAAGGCCCTGCAGAGAAATCTGAAAGCTATAATGATGCTCCTTGATGAGCACCATCTTCCACCAAATTTAATATATTATTTAACATATTGTTTGGTTATCAAAAAGCATGCACAATATGGCTTTCTTTTTGCCTGTTTTTCATTTATTTGTGCAATTTGAGTTATTTGATTAGATGTATATTGATTGTGTTAAGAATACCCTACCCTTAAAGACCCTACTGTGTTTGTTTTTGTTTGTTTGTTTTTTAATTTTATGAATAATTTTGGCGATGGGTTCCCCTTTTTTGGCTTGAGCCCCCAAAAATGTCTGTGCATGGTTGTGACAGTGGAGGGCTTAAATAAAATTTTAAGATGAGTGAATAGTTTATTGTCTTCTAGACAAATATGTTGCTTTATAGAGAATCCACCTACAGGATGGAGGTCAAACGTCTGGCGTCCTGGTGCAGCCACAATAACCTGGTACTGAACGCCCAGAAGACAGTGGAGATTATAGTGGACTTTAGGAAGCACACAGCCCCTCTACCCTCCATCATCCTGACTGACACCCCCATCACCACAGTGGACTCTTCTCGCTTCCTGGGAACTACCATCACCCAGGACCTCAAGTGGGAGCCCACCATCACCTCTGTCATCAAAAAGGCCCAGCAGAGGATGTACTTCCTGCGGCAGTTGAAGAAATTCAACTTGCCAGCAAGGACCATGGTGCAGTTCTATACTGCCATCATTGAGTCCATCCTCACCTCCTCCATCACTGTGTGGTACGCTGGAGCCACCACTAGGGACAAACAGAGACTACAGCGCGTTGTGCACTCTGCTGAGAAGGTGATTGGCTGTAACCTCCCATCTCTCCAGGACCTGTACACCTCCAGGACACTGGGGCGTGCAGGTCGGATCACAGCCGACCACTCTCACCCTGGGCACAGACTTTTTGACCCTCTCCCCTCCGGCAGGAGGCTACGGTCCATACGGACCAGAACCTCCCGCCATAAGAACAGTTTCTTCCCCTCTGCTGTTGGACTCATGAACAATTACCCTAAGACTGCTACCACCACCCTCCACAAACGCTGATGACCCTATGTCTATGCACCTGTCTGACTGCACTGATGTACATATTAGTGGAATATAGTCTACATTCTTTTATCTTTTAATTAGTCTCTGCACTGTATATTCTGTAATTTTGTAATATTGTGCTATAGTTATAGCTCTAATATCTCTGTATATTTGCAATTTGTATACTTGTATATTGTCTTATAGTTTTTATACTTATTTGTTTTTTTCTGTAAGCACGAAGTACCGCAGCAATTTCCTAATGCTGTGAACCTGTTCACCCATATGGCAATAAAAACCTTCTGATTCTGATTCTGATTCTGAATTGTTGCATGCTTTCTTGTATATATTGAATGGGGCAGTGCAGCTTAATCAGCAGCAAGCGTTTTATGTAGGTTATTCTCCAAGTATTTTTACTGATCTGGTCCTCTTCAAAGCAGATTCGGCTGTAAGTGGCCCATGAACTAAAATGAATTTGACACCCCTGGAGATGTGGAGTTTACAGAATATGTCCGACAGCACCTGAAAGCATCATGGCGTGACATCACGCTGGGCGTGTTCCTGCCGCCGCGTCACCATTGAGATTGTTCAGGCTGGTTATGGAAAACTCTGGAAGTTTCCACACTGTTTATAAAGAAAATATGTCAGGCTGTGCAGGCTGAGTTGAGACAGGACTGAGGACGTGCAGCAGAAGTTCATCACCGGCGATTTCCGAACAGCAATTTAGACCGTCGACTGGTCAAAATGGGTAAAGACTACTATGAGATTTTGGGAATTAAGAAAGGAGCATCGGAGGACGACATCAAGAAAGCTTACCGTAAGCAGGCTCTGCGTTATCACCCCGACAAAAACAAGTCACCGGGTGCTGAAGAGAAATTCAAAGAGATTGCTGAAGCTTACGACGTTTTGAGCGACCCGAAGAAAAAAGACATATACGACCGTTTTGGCGAAGAAGGTAAGTTTTACAAATCATTCAGCATTGTGGGGCTGAACGACGAGTTAGGTTAGGCAACGGTAAAATCACACAGTTGTGGCTGTCAGCTGTCAAAAGGACTTGGCTGAAACGTAACACATAAACATGTACAGACTAAACCGGGGTAATCCTGTGTGTCATGGCGCTGTCTTGGCTCCCCTCCTGTCCTCCGACCTTCAGTCATGGGCTTGTCTAGCTAGGTGAGGAGAGTGAGTTTGCTAACGGGAAAAGTCGCATCGTATGTTTCTGTTGGAACTTGATGGAAATTTGTTATCACGGAGAGGAGCTGGTCGGTTCTGTATATATTGGGACAGGAAGGGGGCGGGAGTTTAGGATATTGGCCCTAACGATGGCAGCTGAAGTCGGTGTTGATTTTAGTCCACAAAAACCTGAAAGGGTGGAAAGTTGCAAGGAAGAGAAGTCCTGCTTAGCCAGGGCCGTTCCCGGGATTCCTACAGGAATGCAAAAATATTTTATCCCACTGTGTTGGAAAATAGGTCAGAACAGACTTGATTTCATGGTATTACACGAAAAGCAAGGCTGCACAAGGGTTTAAACATCACTTTGTTTAACGGTTTGGCAAAATGGCAAAACTAGTATTTTAGAACTTTTCGTTTAATTAAAAGTTGTAAATTTACTTAAGTATTTGCACAAATGTTTTATCATCAAAATAAACCAAAAGTAAATAAAATAAGTTTGCAGGGTGTTGCAGCAGGAGATTACTTTAATCACCAATAAAGTGTTTGGTAGCTTTATTTGTCAGTGATTATAGCGTAATAGTAGATCAAAGTAAAAAATAAAAGAAATCCAAAATATAGTGAAGTGGAAGCAGAAATTGCATAGCAGGAAAAAAAACAAAGTACATTAAACTGTACTTCAGTGTAGTACTTGAGTACATGTACTAAGTTGCAGTCCACCGCTGCTCCTACTCTGCTATTCATGGAATGCCCAAGTTATTCTTAACCATTGTCATGCGATGGCAGCTCGAATAAAGCCTGGCAAAATAGTGAAAAATCAACAATGCAGTACAGCGAAAACACAGTAACGCAGTGAAAGGCTCGGTTATCCGCTGGGATCACAGCATTACGCAAACATTCATGTTGTATTTATTCACATTCTTTTTGGTGCTTCCTGAACTGAGAGCATTTCCAAATAAGGAGGCTGATAAGTAATATTTTGGCATGCAGTTAAACAGCTGCTGCTGTATAAACTTAGGTTTGTGGAGCAGTTTTTTTTAATGATACACTGGCGCTCAAGCCTGTGTGTCAAGGGTGCTGCCACTTCACACCAAGCTTTCTACAAATTTGGCATCCTGTGAGAATAAATTAAGCGACTATGTCATCATAGTTGAACAGTTAGGTCACTAGGTCATGTGTTGTGGGCTTCCATATAAGTGTGCACATGTCAGTGTTTTATTTTGGATGGCACAGAGAAAGTCTTTTTGTTGTCCCAATGAACAGAACATGTCATGGAACACTTTGTTGGATTAATTCATAGAGCTTTTTTTTTACCATAAACCCTACCTGTGTTAATCATTCCATCATCACAAATTTGTTCATCCCTGTTTCCTGGCTGCTCTTAATTTTAGTGTGCTTGCAAAGTAAAAGCACAAAATAATTTTGTTCATACCATTGTTTTAAAAAAGCATTGGGTTTTTTTATAGTAGCATTCAAGTGAGACAGATTAGGGTATGTGGTACTTACATCATTACCAATAAACCACAAAAATAAGTAAATTATAAGTATATCATTTACAGTAAAGTTGCACAAAATTAAATATGATTATGAATAGTAACTGTCCCTTAAAAGAATTAAAAACATTTTTATAACAGTGTATTAAACTAAAATTGGATTCTATTAACATGATTGTTTCCATGAAATTTCTAGGACTAAAAGGTGGAGGCCCCGCAGGTGGTGGTGGTGGTGGTGGTTTTGGTGGTGGCCCTGGCACCTTCAGTTACACTTTCCAGGGCGACCCTCATGCCATCTTTGCAGAGTTCTTTGGTGGACGTAACCCCTTTGAACAGTTCTTCAGCGGGCGTAATGGAGGCACGGATGAGGACATGGACACTGATGACCCATTTGTCCGCTTTGGGATGGGTGGAAGTGGAATGGGCGGGTTCCCGCGCTCCTTCAGCTCTGGCATAGGCGGTCACACTAGTGTGGTAAAGAAGCAGCAGGACCCTCCTGTAGTTCACGATCTCCGGGTAACCTTGGAGGAAGTGTTGTCGGGCTGCACCAAAAAAATGAAGATCTCTCGGAAAAGGCTGAATCCTGACGGCCGAACGTTAAGGAAAGAAGAGAAAATTCTAGAGGTGCAAATAAAGAGAGGATGGAAAGAGGGCACGAAAATCACGTTTCCTAAAGAGGGAGACGAGACTCCTACAAACGTTCCAGCTGACATTGTATTTGTACTGAAAGACAAGCCACATCCAGTGTTTAAACGTGACGGCTCTGACATCATTTACACTGCCAAGATCTCACTCAGAGATGTAAGTTAAAAATGCATACGTGACTTTTTAAAAATATTTGTAATCGGTTTGAATATTATCTAAATAACAGATGAAATATAATGGAGTTTCTAATGTTTATTAATTTTTTTATTTTATTTCCTTTTATCTTCTCTTCTGTTCCATCAGGCTTTGTGCGGCTGCACAGTCAACGCACCCACACTAGATGGCAGAAATGTCACTGTGTCAACAACAGATATTGTGCATCCGGGGATGAAGCGACGAATTAGCGGGGAGGGGCTTCCTTATCCCAAACGACCTGATCGTCGGGGTGACCTGATTGTAGAGTATGAGGTCAGGTTCCCAGAGCGGCTCACACAAAGCGCTCGGGACACCATCGCTCAGGTCCTTCCTCGATCTTAAAGAAAACAATCATACCAATAGGACTTAAATAAGCTGCCAAATATCATGCAGCCACTTGTGTGGCGGTTAAACTCACTCCAGCCAATAAAGGACAGACTGATGGGTCAGATTGTCCTACGTGTACCTGTTCACCCACAATGTCAGTCCCACCTCGGGAAAATGCTTACCTGAATGGGTAAAGCAATTCACAGGCTAGAATGTAAATATGACCAATACTGTGTGGTTTTTGGTTTACTGAATATTATATTTTGATGACAAGTTTATAATATATGAAATACATGTGCACTATTCTGTGAGACCTCTTGTTCATTATAAAAGTTCTCATTGAGAACTTTAATTTTTTTGTAAGAAATTTAAAGAAGATTTTGCATTGCAATGTTGACATAGTATAGAGCACCTGTAAAGTTTCTCATGATGGATATAAAGATTCCTGTACTGAGAAACTTACTCCTGACATCGAGAGATTTTATGCGTGTTTGAATGAGTAGCATTGCAGTTAATGTCATTAGGAATGACACTGTAATGAGAAGTGTTGTTGAACTGTTGGACAATAAAGAGATTAAAACTGTTTAATGTCAAATACAGTGGTATTACTGTTTTGTAATGCTGGGTGAATATTTCAGATTAAGGCCTTTTGAAAGTGATATTGTTTACACTTAATGGATGGGAGAATAAAATTCAATAAGGGAAATATTTTCATCACATTTTCTTCCGCTGATGAATGTCTGCTACTCAACAGAGATGAAAGGAACACCATGAGGGAAACTGCGAGTCTGTTGCATTCTCTAAGTCTGATGTCACTTCTGACTAACAAGCTTTAAAATTCAAAGTATTCTCTGCTGCCGGTATAAATATGTGCATTCTCACATAATCTCATTGAACTGCACATGCTAACTAGAACACTGGCTGAAAAAGATCTCTAACAAGACTTGATTGAGTTGGGCTGTTATACAGGTAGGTACAAAGGTTTTTGTACAGTAACGGTTTCTGTAATTTTGTCTGTAAATCACTTCAGTTGATTTAGCAGACGTTCAGCTTTTATTCAAGGGGTTTATGCATCACATTAACAGTTAAGGAATTAGACATTTTTATACACAGCCCATTTCAGAGGCTCAAAAATAATTGGACAAGTTAACAGCATTTTGAACTGGATTTCTTCCTTTTTTTAAGGCTTTTAAATGGATTGTTTTTAATACTTGGATGAAAATCCTTTGCAGTCAAAGTCTAGAACCCATGGACGTCACCAAATGCTGTGCCTTCTCCCTTGAGTTGCTGCTTGTTTGTGGGTCTCTCTGCCTTCACTAACTGAAAATCATGCTCTGTTGGGATAAGATCACTTGACTGAATTGGTCATTGACAATTATCCCTTTCTTTGCCTTAAGAAACTCTTGGTTTGCTTTTGCAGTACATTTTGGGTTATCCATTTGCACTGTGATGCACTGCCTGATCAGTTTGTAGCATTTGGCTGAATCTGAGTATATTTCTGTACACATCAGAATTCATCCTGCTACCTCTGTTGGCAGTCATACACTATATTGCCAAAGGTATTCACTCACCCATCCACATTGTTAAATTCAGGTGTTCCAATCACTTCCATGGTCACAGGTGTATAAAGCCAAGCACCTAGACATGCAGACTGCTTCTACAAACATTTGTGAAAGAATGGGTCACCAATGGGTCAGAGGTCAGTGAATTCCAGTGTGGTACCATGATAGAATGCCACCTGTTGGAAATATTTTTATCATCCCAGTGCTGATATTTAAAGTTATTATTCCTACTTCTTTTTATTTGTGACTAAACTGCTTTCTACATGGTAATAAAATGCATATCGCGTGTCTAAAAGTAGTAGGAAGATTTGAGGCCTGCTTGAATTGCTCTTATTTGTGTTCAGGGCCCCAGAAGCTCTGCTACCCCTCCATGGCAGTCTGCCGTGGCCAAGCAGGCCCTCTCAGATCATACTCAAGGCATACTCGTCTTCTGCTCCAGCCCCGTGTTGAACCGCTTGGTCATTCAAATTCATGCTTAGGGGTCTGTATTCATAAAACTGCCTTTTTTTGGGTTCATGTATAGGACACCAGTCATCCTGTTTGCCCATTATTCGATTTATACCGTTTATAGTGATAAATCTATCCAGTGGACCTAGCCATAGGCTACCTTGCCTATGTAGCACAGCCAAAGATTTTGGAAATGCAAATCAAGAAAGTGTAAATCTGTCTATGCAACAAGTCTAGGGGCAAATTGGGCCCCACTTTCTCCCTCATATCTGGTCTGTTTAAGTGGGGGCAGTTGTAAATCCTTCTCCAGGAGTACCATAGGATGGCCATAAAGAGGTTGTTTATGACATTTATTGTGATGAATTTTCCTTACTGTCTTGTTGATGCATGGAAGATGCTCCGGGATGTTTGTGCCTTTTCAGATAATGTCTGTAGAATTAATGACAGCTTCTAATGTATGCTTACAAAGTGCAGACTCAGCACAAATCTTAGACAAAGAAAGGGAAAGAGTATAAATACCACGGTTAGAAGAGGAGAGAGGGGAGAAGAGAAGATGTAGCGACCGTCTTTGTCCATGTTGTCCGTTTTTCCAGCTACTACTAAGGCACAACCTCCCGGGAGGGCTTCTTGCTTTTACTTTTTGCTTTTTGTCCTCTGTTTTTTGTGTTTGTATATTTCTAAGTACTAGTAACTTTTTGCAACAGAGCTTGCTCTGGATCATGGATCATTTGGACAGTTTGATTTTATTTGAACTCATACTTAATCTCAGCACGGGCTCTCCTCCGTCGGAGGGTGTGATGAGGAAGCCGCTGCATGATCAACAGGTTCTTTCTTCTTGTCTGTTACTCTGTGTGTGTATCTCAGTCTTCACTATGCTACTGTCTGTCTTTTTTAACTATTTGTGTGCTACTAAGATGTCTAATAAACAGCCTTGCATTGGAACCAGCTCAACCCTGTGATTTGTTGGTAACTATGGTTTTAATTGGGTTTTAATTTGCAGTGAAAAAGGGAATATGGAGACTCCTAAAATGTATCCTACACACCTATGAAACATGCCAAGTTGTGAAATTTCCTCACTACTAAATTTTTCACAGTCAATTGTAAGTGGTGTTGTAACAAAGTGGAAGCAATTGGGAACGACAGCAACTCAGCGACAAAGTGGTAGGCCACATAAAATGGCAGAGTGGGGTCAGCTGATGCTAAGGCGCATAGTGTGCAGAGGTCACCAACTTTCTGCAGAGTTAATCGCTACAGACCTCCAAACTTCATGTGGTCTTCAGATTAGCTCAAGAACAGTGCGTAGAGAGGTTCATGAAATGGGTTTCCAGGCCTAATATCACCAAGCACAATGCAAAGCATCAGAAGCAGTGGCATAAAGCACGCCACCACTGGACTCTAGAGCAGTGGAGACATGCTATCTGGAGTGATCAATCAGACTTCTCTTTCTGGCAATCTGACTGCATTGTGCCAAGTGCAAAGTTTAGTGGAGGGGGAATTATGGTGTGCGATTGTTTTCCAGGAACTCGGCTCAGCTCCTTAGTTCCAGTGAAAGGAACTCTTGATGCTTCAGCATATCAAAACATTTTGGACAGTGTCATGCCCCTAACTTTGTGGGAACAGTCTGGGAATGGCTCCTTCCTGTTAAAATATGACTGCACACCAGTGCACAAAGCAAGGACCATGAAGACATGGATGAGTGAGTTTGGTGTGGAAGAACTTGACTGGCCTGCACAGAGTCCTGACCTCAACTCGACAGAACACCTCTGGGATGACTGCGACCTAGACCTTTTCATCTAGTAAATACTTTTTCACGGTACTGTGTTTGCATTCATGAAGGTGTCTCTTGATCTTAGACTGACAATGTTACGCCTACCCCCTTGTGAGTGTTCTTGACTTGGTTACTGTACATGATACTAATGTTTTTTGGGTTTTTTTTTTTAACCAATTAACACATTTTGTAGTCATTCACTTTAGTTGGCCAACCAGGCCTTTCTTTGCTGCTGGGTGGCCAGTGAATTCATTTCTTTTTGAGAATGTACCAGGCTGTGGATTTGTCCACTCCTGAAATTTTTGCTATATCTCTGATAGGTTTGTTTTGGTTGGTGATGTCTTTGGACCTCATATTTAGAGTTCCAGTGAAAAGCTACCAAATACAAGTTCAATGCTTGGAATCTTTAATTTGTTTAATTTGTCATGGACTATCATGGGAACATGCCTCACCTGGCCACAAAACTGCTTGTCAGTCAACTGTCAAATTACATTTGAACCTGTGAAAATGAGGGACTGTGTATAAAAATTACTTAAAACAAATTTTGATTAATTTAAAATCCACTGTGGTGGTATGCAGATAAAACAGTTCCAAAAAAAGTATCATTGTCCAAAAATTGTGGACCTATCTGTGTATATGGATGCTGCAATTATGGCCTTTTGGAGCCAGAAGTGATGATAATTGGATGAGAAGGTGGAATGCAGGTAAGGTTGATCCACAGAAGCAGAAACTTCTTGAATCATCTGTACCACACAGCAGATCAGATTATGTGTCAGATAAGTCCATTAAAAATGCTCCAAATTACAACAACAGCAGAAACATGGTGGAGGGGTCCAGTTTGGTTACTGAGATTAGAGGTGAAGCCTTGCAAACATCTAGCAGCTACAGTCACCTGCCATTCAAAGTAGTCATGCATAACTTTGAGCATGTGTTTAAATGAGTAAAATATGATAATGAGATAACCCCCTACAGTTGGCACACAAGGGGAAATTAGCTGTAGAGACCTAACACACCTTTTAACACTGTAAAGTTGAGTATCTTAACTGTGAGTCACCCCAGCACCCGCAGTGCTTTACACCTGGATTTTCTTTTTCAGTCCTTTCTTTCTAGGTTAGCATGCCTTTTTTTTTAATGAAATGCAAACTGGCATCATAGAGCTAAAAATAAATTTAAGATCATTTTCACACATGTAAAACAAGCAAGTAAGAACCTTGATTGGATAATAATATATTGCAGTACTAAAGACGAACTGCAAGGAAAGGATTTAGGGACTTCAACTAGACTAGTTCTGATCTTTAAATCATGCTTTCTTTATCACTGCAATATGTATGCATGGTCACCATCCCATACCTTTATTTTAATATTACACAACAATTCAATTCAATTCCGTTCAATTTTATTTGCATAGTGCCAATTTAAAAAACAAAACAAAAAACAGTTGCCTCAAGGCACTTTATATTGTAAAGTTAAGCCCATACAGTAATTACAGAGAAAACCCAACAATCAAAACAACCTCCTATGAGCAAGCACTTGGCAACATTGGGAAAGAAAAACTCCCTTTTAACAGGAAGAAACCTCTGACACTACCAGACTCAGAGAGGGGCAGTCATCTGCCGCAACTGGTTGGAGTTGAGGGGAGGCAGACAGGACAAAGGACATGCTGTGGAAGAGAGCCAGAGACTAATAATAACTTATGATACAACACACAAAACATATTTTGCTCACATCATGCAGGACTAATTTGGGCTAAATCAAAAGGGCCATGTGGCCCATGGTTCACTTAGTCTAACTGTAATGTATTTAAATCATAAATAGTTAATTTCATAATAAGGTTATAATGTTCGGTTATTGAGAAGACTGGGTATTTCAATTTCTAAGCTAAGGAGAGGATCCGAATAAAACAATGTGAGGACTGGATCTGCCCCTCGTCATCTCAGTTAGTTTCTGAGAGTTCCTTGGGAGTATTTGATGAATGTAAGCCTGATTTGCTCGTATGAGTGAGGTTTGAATGGCCATCTTACAATCTGAAAAAGTCCCCAGGCTGCCCTCTGATACCCGTGACATGGTCAGCAGAGACAGCTGCTTGTTGAGTTTGATGCCCTTGAGCTTCATGCACTGTATGTACTAGAACAACTGAAGAATTCATACCCTGAAACAATAATGAGCTGGTCCGTCTTAAAAGACTGAGGGAACATACACCATATATTAGTTTTCATGTTTTTCTTTAAAGGGAAAAAAAAACCTAAAGAGGGACGGTAAAACAACATCATGCCCATTTAATAATGACAGGAGCTGTAGGCAAACAAGATGCAATCATTTCTCAGCACAATCACATCTTTGTAGCTTGCTCGATCTTTCAGCAGTGAATCAGATGACTAATTTGAAGCAGACTGCTAGACATCTCTGCAGCGCTATTTATTATTTTACTTACCTTATTTTCAGCTTGGATTAAAAAATGAAGTCCCTTCATGTCATCATATTTGTTTGCTTCTCAGGTGAGTTTTGATCAATTTTATCCCAGTTGATATCTACAGCCATATGCTTTAATCGGTAAAAATTCTATTCTATCTTTAATATGTACTTACACATGCATGGAAGTGAATCATACAATTTTAAGTTAGTGCTTAATTAATGTAATATATGTAAATTAATAATTTTGGCAGCTATTTTAATGGTATTTTCTTAGATGAAAATTGAACTCCTAATGTGTAGTTAATCAAATTTCTGTAATTTACGAGACTGTACTGAATAAAATCAGAGATTGTTCTCTAAACCATTATAGATTTGAACTGCTTTATTATTGATAATGCAGCTGTAGTGGCAATTTTAACTCTGAATTTTGATTAAACTCTGAGAAAAGGATAAAAAACAAAAAGCTATCCAGCAGACTTTTGGTTAAGGATGCATACAATATAATGATAATGTTAAGGCTGCTTGAGGGTGGACCTTTTGTTACACGTTACACAATGACTGCTTTTTGAATATGAAATCGGCTCCATTGCCTCCCAACTCACATAGTTTCCGATTATGAATAATGAGTATATTTGAATGTAATCCTAATCCTAAACTCATAGAGTTATTATTATTTAAGTATTTTTTTATTTATTACTTATGATTACATGGTAATGTCATTTTTTTTTTAAGCGTTGGTATTTTTATTTGGTAAACTGCAATTTCATTAAAATATGAGGTATTTTTTTTAAAATTAGCTTTCAGTCACATTTTGGTTTATGAGGTTTATGGTTTAAGTTTATGAGAGGGCTGTGGTTTGGGCTAAAATAGTGCCTTTCAACAAGAGTAACCACACTTTCTGGCAGAAAGGCTTAGAGGCAAACTGTTTATCTTGTCATCATTTTTATGATGCTTGAGGGTTCTTAATATTAGCTGAAAAAATAAAACATTTCTTTAACCTCTTATCAGTGTAATTACAGTGTGCATATCCATCTGTATCCAATTATCAGGGAATTTCTATGGGATTACAAGTCCAGAATAGTTTTTTTTTTTTTCCTTGACTCAAACCAATAGTTAACTCGGGTATTTCAGTTCTTATTTCTATTGCACAAATTCACAACAATACTCATGTCAGGGCACTTTGCAAAGAGAAAGAGAGTGATTCCCTTGGAAAAACATGCAGAAACCTCTGCTAGAACCAGACTCAGTGAAAAAAGCCTCAACCACTTGCGGTGAGGGGAAAGTGAAAAATAAAAGATGAGCAGAGACAGATCACAGTCAGTATATAAATGCAGGTTGATGGGACCAATAACTACATATTAGAAGCAGGCAGCTACAGAGTCAGAGATAATGTGTCTATCATCGTTATGAGGCTTACAAAATGTTCAATTTGCTTGAAATGAAGTGCTAAATCAAAATGCATGAGGATTGTTGATGGTAAAGAAAAGAAAGAAACCAGCACAGTAAGTAGTATAACTTGTGTGCATCATATAATATAAGCTATACCCATGCCTTTTTGTGCACACTGCAGTTGTGTGTGTGGAGGCCTCAGAAATGCTGGAGGTGTGCAGCCATGTTGGAGGAGAGGTCTCCATCCACTGCTCCGGAAACTGGAACAGAGACAATGGCACCAAACAACAGCATGTGTTTCTGCAAAGGACTCCAGTGAAAACATTCTTATTCAGACTGAGTGGAAGCGATCCACTGTCATAAGCCAAAGGAGATACAGCATTAAGAATGGCAGAGGAGATGGAGTCTTTAATGTAGCTATACAGAAGTTTGAGAAAGCAGACGCAGGGAAATATTGCTGTGGAGTGGAGAAAACCATAAATGTGTTTTATTGGGAAATCAATCTCATAGTTTTAGATGGTAAGTTCTGGGTTAGATGCACAAAAGCTCCTGCAGATAAAAGGATTCTTACTTTGACCAGCAGGTTAAAACTTTAACCATAGCCATAGCCGGTTAGTATAACATAACATTGGCCAGTTTTTTCTGGACAGCATGACTATAAAACCAATACCAATAAAAGGCTCTGTCTTATAAAAAAATAACTGCTTCTATCTGACCTAAGTCAGCCTTATAGATATGATCATTGTGCAGATGGGCTTGAAGAGACGATAGCTAATGTTGAGACCACAAGTATGTGCCTGGAATTTCCAATACTAAACTAAATTAAGATTGTAATCTATATTCACTTCTTTATTTAAAAAGTTAATAACAGTATCACATGAGCACACAAGCATTATCTCTGATCAGTTTTCCTGCTTCCTCTTCTTTCAAAGCTTCCACTGTTCCTGGATTTCCTCCCTCCGCTACAACCATCCCACAGACCAAAACAGCACTTCTTTCACAAGACAGCGTCACATCCAGCACTGAGCAATCACCAGCAGCATCTTCACCCTCAGATGGAAAGAGAAGCAAACAAGAAGCATCCAGATTCACAGGTATTTTGAGGCCACATGGCTCTGATAGCAAGCTTCTCAACAGCTAATAATGATAAAAATGGTTCCATCAGATTGAAAGCTCAAAGGCCACCTCCACTCAAAGAAATGTGCTTTGCTTATATTTGCTTCACTTGCATGTGCATAATAGACTATTGAACCACACCTCTTGAATCTTTGAATTCAGGTGTTTTCAGTCCTATTGTCCTAACACCGAGCCATGCAGCCTGCCTTTACAAACATTTGGGAAAAAATGACTCATTGTAAAGAGCTGACTGAATTTAAGTGGGGTACTGTAACAGGCAGGGGTTAAAGAATGCTGGAACAGCACTGGCAACGTCAATAAATGAGTAATTAATTACAGAACACTAAATACTTGAGTATATTTTTCATGTGCTGCAGCATAGTGTTGCTTCCAGCAGATGGCATAGAGATACTTGCTCAGTAACAACAAAACGGCATTGCACAGTCCCTCTTACACCTTGACCACACACTTTTTTTTTTTATAGCATTTAGGGCTTGGTAATCAGCCATTATGGTGCATGTAACATCTACTTATATCTTATTGAATTCAGCTGGCTAAATCCACAAAGATTTGCGATTCTCAGAGCACCAGGAACACAAATCAACAAATCACAGCAGAATTCATAGAGCTCACAATACAAATAACTGTGTGACTTATTTCTAAGGGATTCTTTTCCCCGTGCTGTACCCCCCCTTAGGGTTCTTTCACCTGCCAAATCCCATTTTCACCCTTACTTACACTCCATAAGTTGGTAGCTTGTAGAACCAATTTTAACAGCAATAACCAAGTAATTGTTTTCTGTATCTTCTCTAGTCTCTCACATTGTTGTGGAGGAATTTTGTGCACTGATTTGCATTACATGGTCTCACCTTGGTAGGATGTCCACTCCTGGCAAGATTGGCAGCTGTCTTGAATGAATAATCTTTTTCACTGATGAGTGATTGACTTTAAATTGTTTGGAAATGGCTTTATAATTCTTCCCACCCTGATGGGCAGCAATAATTGCTTTTTATGATCATTGCCGATGTCTTTCCTCCTTGACATTCTGTTAGCACACTTGAATGCTTCAGACCTGCAAACTGCCAAAAGGCCGTCACACTTGCTAATGATCACTTAATCAAGTGTATTTGATTAGCAGCACCTGACTGCTACTTAACTTCTTAATTCCTATGGATTGGCTTAATTTTTGTTACATAAATAAGGACACAGTGTAATAGTTCATCTGAGGTTTCATTTATCTAAGACCAGTTAAATATCAGATTATAAAACCTCAGAACTGAAAGAGAGTGTACTTTAATTTTAACATGAAGCAAAAATTAAAATACATGTTTTAATCAATGAAAATGCAAAGTTTTAACTACAGGACAAAGTGGTCATATTTGTCACTCTAACTTTGCCAGGGTTAGCAGAAAAGTAAATTGCATCAACTTTACTACTGCTATGTACATATTATCTACACTGGTCATACAGTCATATTGTGTATACTGTACATATTGTCTATACAGTTTTTTTTTAATCAGATTTTTATCATTCTTTATACCCTACCTCCTGTATTTTTTATATTTTCTTATTTATTTTTATCTTACCTCTTATCTTATCTTATCTTATCTTACAATTATATTTTTTACAAGTTAAAAAAAAAAGATTTAAATTGTGTTTAGGACAATTTTCTTGATTTGTATTATGGAACTGCTGTTCTCCAAACTAAGGAGAAGTCTTCTGTTGTTTGCAGATACCACAATGGTCATCATTGTCTCGGGGAGCTTAGCACTTCTGGTTTGTGCCATTATCCCTATTATATTCTATGGACACTGGCGGAGCAATGCAGGTTGGTATGACAAGTGTACAGACAGTAAAGTTCACTAACGCCATAGTGTGATTTTAAGCAGGTTATCGTTCAGGTACAAAAACACTTTCTTGTTTATTTCAGGAGGTCGAAACAGCACTGAAGACAACAAGGGTGGGGTGAGTAACCGTCTGTTATGCAGCTATTTTAAAACTATGTTTCCATATCTAACGGCTGTTTTAAACATTAATGTTCACTGCTCAGATGAAACTAGCATTAATGATGATTTATTGACAGGGTGATCACTGTGAGGAAAATGCTGTTGCTGAATCTGCTCAGGCTGCAGTGGGGCTGCAGGCTTTTGAATCAGACACTGAGACTGATGCTGATACCCCCCAATATGCTGCCATCTGCCAGGCACTGGTTCCTCAAACTCTGGACTGAGGAGACTTTTGTCTTTTTCTGCCCTGACAGCTTCATTTCTTCTTTGCATTTTCCATCAAATAAAGAAAATTATTTAAATATAATTGTCTCTGAGAGATTTTCCATATTTCACTATTTGAATTAGGGTCCTTTAGCCTTTATATGGTAAACAACAAGCTAAAACACTGGATATGTTAGCAACATCATAAAAAACCATGGCACACAATGCACAGGATGTATTTATAAACCCTAAAACAAGTATCTTTATAGTACCTAAAGAGGGCGCTACACACATGCGGTATGATTCAACCTTTCCACGTTCTTCTAACAGCCTTTACAAAATGAGGCCTTTTGCTTGTTTCTCATTTGCCGTCACACCAGTGTGCTTACTTAAACCTCCAGAATGCAAATAGAAGAGTCACTTTTACATATGTGTGTATGCTGACTTATTTAGATAGACATAAAATATAACAGCAAGTTTGGTCACAATTGTGAATGCGTCCAAACTTTTGACTGGTACTGTAAATTAATATTTACTATGTTGATATGAAAATATCTTCAATTCATTGCATTTTTTTAAATACACATTATCCCCCTGACTTATGTAGTTTAGGATCCCAGGAACATCAGTCTATCCCAGCTGTTGTAGGCTGAGAGGCAGGGTACACCCTGGACAGGTCACCATTCTGTCACAGGGCTAAAACAGACAGACTCACATTAACACTTATGGCCAATTTAAGGCACTATTTTGGCACGGAGCTGCTGCAGACAGGAGTGGAGGTCAGTGGGAAAATATGGACTGAAACTAAATTTAATTAATCGTTTTTTGTGTGTGTGTGTGTGTGTGTGTGTGTGTGTGTGTGTGTGTGTGTGTGTGTGTGTGTGTGTGTATAGAAAATAAGTAAATGAGAGTTTTTCTGATGCACTATAATTCAGTTTGGCTCCTTTTTACAGTTAATAATTGATCTTTTTTTTAAAGGAGGATGCTTGAAAAAATTTGAGAAGAAGTGCTTTAAGCAGAGCTGTGACTGCTGTGCTCACAGTCAGAGCTCTGTGCCTTACACGACCATATTACCAAACTCCTTCATAGCAACCTAAAGCTTTCACTTTTGTTCATTGGGGTGACTTGCACACAAGCTGATCTCGTAATTTTAAACTTTGGCTATATTTAATATGAGCAACAATGATTAAAAACAGTATATATACTGTAAGGAAATAACTAAATACATGATAGGTCCACTATATACACATGATACAAAAATATGACGTTTGGTGATGTATTCATTCAAAAGTTGCCAGTTAATTTAAAAATGAACTCTAAGGTGTTTCCACTAATCAAGGAAAAGGCAATTTATTATTAGAAAAAGAAATCTGTTGAAGCATAGACTCATCTTCAGAACACATGTTGCTGATGCTTATGATGCTTTTAAAAATGTATTTACTATAAACATCATCCACTGATAGCTGTCAGCATAACTAATGGCATATAGCCAAAACAAAGTTTTATAATTGATGCAGCAAACTTTATTTTTTAAAATATAAAGAGATGTGGTGTGAAATGACACTGTCACAGTTTAAAGAGGTCATCCTCAAGAAGAGTGTGTACGTGTCATTTCCTTCCTTTTGCACCCCCAACCCTTCAAAATCAGATTAATTTGCATGAGCAGAACTTTCAGAAGCATCTGTCCTCCACCGCTCACCATATCTGTGTACTTTGTGGCTTCTTTGGCTCTAAGCGCACTTTGTATTATTTTATAATATACCGTGAGTGTGAGTATATATATTTACTTACTAAATATTAATTGTTTACATGTTTTATTGCGATCATGACAAGCTCACACAGTGGTGGGTTATGCTGATGTATTTAACCACCTTTTATGCCTTTAATAACCGAGGTTGCAAATGCAGAGCCTGAAAGGACCATGTAGAATAAGAAAGAATACTGTTGCTGACACTTTATCTTCCACAATGAAGACCATTTCTTTCCTCTCCTGCCTTTTATACGGTAAGTGACTTCTCAAAATCTACATTTTGATTCTTTTAAACATTCATTTTGAAAACTTTTATTTTGTCACATGAACAATTTTAGCAGCTACATTGACAGACGAAGCCATAATCAAAGCAGAGGGATTCAAGGGGAGAGAAGTCTCCTTCCAGTGCTCACACACATTTGCATGGTCAAATAATAAATACTTTTGCAAAGATCCGTGTAAAAGCATGGAGGACATACTGGTTACTGTGAAATCTGGCAGAAGAGCGGCATCAGGGAGGATAACTCTGGTGGACTCTGGGGATGGATCCTTCACTGTGACCTTCAGCCATCTCCAGTTGTCAGACTCACAGACATATTGGTGTGCAGTGGACAGAACTGTTTTTGACACATATACTGAAGTACAGCTTACAGTAAAGAAAGGTGCGTATATTGCCATTTCTCTTTTAAAATGACTAAAAATTTTCAGTCTGTTGTGATGCTGAATGAAAAAGTGTATGTGTGTGTGTGCGGGGGGGGGTCCAAGGGATTTTCTGGTTTTTAAGGGGGCCGCAACACTTTTCACTTTGGGAACCACTGCTCTAAAACCTGTATATGCATTTCAGCACTAATGGTGCCAATTCCATAGGCGCTAATGCACCCCATATCATCAGAGATGCAGGATTACTGAACTGAGTGCTGGTAACAGGTCGCAATCCTCTTTGGTTCAGAGGAGGCAGCGTCCATGTTTTCGAAAAAGAATTTCAAATTTCGATTTATCTAACCACAAAACAGTTTCCCACTTTTCCTCAGTCCTTTTAAGATGAGCATTGGTCCAGAGAAATTGTTGAGCTTTCTCCAGATTCTCTGAATTTATTGATGATATTATGTACTGTAGATGACAAGATATTCCCGGTCTTCACAATTTTACAAATTGAGAAACTTCAAATAAGGAACGTTATTCTGAAATTGTTCCACAGTTTGTGGACAGTTATTTTGCAGATCGGTTAACCTCTACCAAACTACTACTACTACTACTGCTACCACTACCAAACTCTACCTATTGTGAATACAACTGTAAAATGTTTCCTGTGCATTAATACATCAGTATTAGCAGTTTAATATAGCAATAACAGGAGAATTACAGAAAAAGTAGTTTTGCTGTTGTTTTCAAAGTACAACATGCAGGTAATACAGGTAATGCAATTTTGAATTAAAGATATTTAAAGGTAAAAGAACATTTTACAATGCTTTTGTTTAATCTATATTATTTTGACAAAAGTAAAAGTGCCGATATTCAAAATACCTCCACCACCACTCTTGCTTATACAGCTCCAGAAGCTGAGACAACTGCCCTGCCTGATGTTTCTACCACACGGACAGATCAAAACACGAACACAACTGGAACAGGAACAATGAAGCCTACAAAACTTTCAACAGGTATAAAAATATGATCAAATTTCAGTCTGTATGAATCTCAATCACAGATGAACTTACATGAAGTAATATTTTATTCTGCCAACAGCTTTAAACTTCACTCCTGAAAAAAGCTAAAATCAGCACAGGTAAACTTCTGTTTGATGTTGTGACTTAAAAGTGTTTGTATGAATAAGATTTGCTAATTATCTTGCTTTCATCAGGCACCATTGTGTACGCTGCTGTTGGGGGTGTTGCGCTGATCTCTATCTTGCTGCTGGCTGTGTGCTTCAGGAAGTCCAGAAAAACCTCACAGCATACACTTCAAGTTTACTGCAACATCACAGATCTCAGCAATGCAAATCAAAGCAAGGTATGAATCAGAAACTGGAGATCACCCCGAAAATAAAATGAGGCATAAAAATATATTTTGAGTTGAATTTACAGAAGTATAATGAGAGTGATGCATGAGACGTACACCATCTGCATTCTGTGTTGTGTCAGAGTAAAACTAGCATGTTGTTAGGTGGAAAGATAAATATCACTCTTGTGCCTTTCTTCTAAATATGATGCTAAAGGCAGCAGATGGTTAACTAAAGAAGTTAATGCCCAGAGGATACTGGTATTCTGGCTCTATCCATAGATAAAGCATACATGTCTAACTGCATGGCTGAAGCACACTGTTTAACATTTTGCATCTCAGTTTAATTTGTAGTTGAGCCTCTTTAACTTGTGGAAAATCAGGAAACTTTAACAGACTTGCAGAGCCTCTGGCACACAATCAACTTCAAACTACACCTTTTTCTTTTGGATGGATTAAATTCAGAGCTTGTCTGATGGCCTTTAAAGGTGCAGCTTGGTGCTGCTTCCCCCTTTGCTTTCTGCCTTTAAGGTAAACTAAGTTGAGCTAAATTAATTAGCTGCAAGTAAACCTTTCATATTTCCACCAGTCTGTATGCGTTTCTGGGTGTCCTGTTGCTCCTTGGAGATAGTGATGGTCTCATTCAGAAGTAGGGCTCAGTATGAGCGCCTTCCGAATGAATGCCGCATAAATGATGTGTTTTGGGAATTTGCAGTAATGAGGTTGACTGGGGTAGACCTGTTGGTGAGGTTAATTTACTCTCCCTCACTTTGAAACACACTGGTATCCTCCCAGAAGCAGCTCTGTTTAAATTGCTGGCTCTGTGACACAGATCCAGATAACTGATAATGAGACTTATGAAAGTCTGAAGGTTTTTGTCTAATTCACACAGTGTTCTTAGCCAAAAAAAAAAAAAAGGAGAAAGCAAAAGAAGAAGGATCTTATGCCAAAATGAAATGTAACTAAGGAAATGTAGAACATATAAGACTGTGCTGATTTTGTTTTTTCTTTGTCACCATTCAGCAGATCCGCTGTGAGTACAGTGACACTGACAAGAGGACAAAGCATAGTAAAAAGCTATCTGAGAGGACTTCTGTCTCTACTCACCAACACAGACCAGATCCACCAACATCTGAACCCACAGCAGCCAGTAGCATACCCCTTGATATCTATGAAAACATCTCTTTCTCCAAACTTCCTGCAGGTTCAGGATATTCACCCACAGAGGACCAAAGCAGCTATGATAATAAGTCTGGGATCTACATCAATCCTTTACCAGCTATAAAATATGAAAGAACAGGTGATGGCACTCGTAGAAAACACATAACTAAACATAAGATATAGAAAGAGCTGTACTAACAGTGCATCTCCGTGTGTCTCCAAAGCCCCCTGTGAATCCACTAAGAAGGAACCCAGATCACTTTGGTTTGGTTTAGATATATCAGGAATAAATCAGAATTGATCTTAAAGATGTGATTCATATATTTTTCACATTTTCCACTATGTGTCTTTGGCTTCTTGGATTTGTATAAATCAAAGATCTGTTGCACAAAGCTTGTAACCAGATCTGAAATCCCACTTCATGGGGTTAACACTTCTGGTTAATGTCAGGGAAAGCGCTTGTCTACATCTTCAGTGGGCTCAGATTAGTCAGTTTAATATCCTCTGCATTTGTGCCTGAGCTCATGAATATGTGCATTAATGTTGTAGTTAATATCAGCATGCATATACCTTACATTCTGTGTGTTTGCAGTCAGTGAGAGCTATTGTGTAAATGAAATTTAGCTCATGCCCTCGCTAATAGTGTGTCTCCAATTCAGTATTCTAGACTTTGAGTTTTAGTGCCTCCTTGTGGTCACATGAATAATGACATGTTGGCAGACAGCAATGCACACTGATACTGTATGACTGTATGAAGAAACTTCTTCTGCATTACTGTAGAAACAAGGCAGGCTTGCTGGAAAATCAGAGAAAATGTGAGAAATTTGTAAGTGGAAAGAAGACAAGAGTTAGTTTAAATGAGAGAGGAAAGAGGCTGAGAGGCCAAACAGAACAAGTTGCCTGTGATTAATATCTGTAAGTACTATATTTAAGTACATTGTCTTTTTTAATTGTTATCCACAAAACGCAAACTGTGCAGTCTGAGCCATGATATTTTTTGGCCTCTAAAGTGGGGCATGCCTGACATAGCTGATACTGTTCCTCCTATCACACTAAAAAAGAGCATTAGTCTGCGTGGCAGGGCTACGTTAAGAATGATTTCACATGTGCAGCTGCATTCTCCTCTGTCAGCTAAAACTCCAATAAGAAGCTACACAGTTGACTCAGTAATTAAACAGTTATTAGCATAAATGGTTGGGTAGTGTTTCAGTTACTTATAATTTGGTACTACTGCTACACAAGAGGAAAGTGTGTTTTTGATTGCAGAAAAGTAAACATAATCATAATCCTGCATTTTGCTGTGTTTTTGCTCTGTGATTTGACTGGACTGGACAAAATTATTAAACTCTAGTCAAGCAAAGTGGTTAAAATTAGCTCCCTTTTGAGGACCTATGACTGTTTTATTTATTTTACTTTTATTTAACCAGGAAAAAAACACATTGAGATTAAAACCTGTTTTTCAAGAGTGCAACACTGTCAATAAAATACTTCCTGTACATTGACAATTAGTATTAATTCAATTCAATTCAATTCAATTTTATTTATATAGCATCAAATCACAACAAACAGTCACCTCAAGGCGCTTTCTATTGTCTCCAAATTCCAAACTGGGAGCTGGTTCCACAGAAGAGGGGCCTGAAAGCTGAAGGCTCTGCCTCCCATTCTACTCTTAAAGTATCCTAGGAACCACAAGTAAGCCAGCAGTCTGAGAGTGAAGTGCTCTATTAGGGTGATATGGTACTATGAGGTCTTTAAGATAAGATGGGGCCTGATTATTCAAGACCTTGTGAGAAGAAGTATTTTAAATTCTATTCTAGATTTAACAGGGAGCCAATGAAAAAAAGCCAATATGGGAGAAATATGCTCTCTCTTTCTAGTCCCTGTCAGTACTCTAGCTGCAGCATTTTGGATCAGCTGAAGGCTTTTCAGGGAGCTTTTAGGACAGCCTGATAATAATGAATTACAAGAGTCCAGCCCTGCAGTTTGCCTACCAGCCTGGCATCGGGGTGGACGACGCCATCATCTACCTGCTGCACAGATCCCTCTCTCACCTAGAACAGGTGGGGAATACTGTGACAGTCATGTTTTTTGACTTCTCCAGTGCTTTCAACACCATCCAGCCTGCACTGCTGAGAGGGATGACTGTGTGTCTGACGGAGCAGTCTACAGCACGGGGGCGCTGCAGGGCACTGTCCTCTCACCCTTTCTGTTCAGTCTGTACACTTCAGACTTCAGGTATAACTCAGCCCACTGCCACCTACAGAAGTTCTCAGATGATACGGCCATCATTAGATGTGTATCAGACGGGAACGGTGAGGAATACAGGGGGGTCATCAGTGATTTTGTCGGCTGGTGTGAGACGAATGCTCTCCAAATCAACGCCAGCAAGACGAAGGAGATGGTCACCCCCTGCAGCACTGGTGAACATCCAGGGAAAGGACATCGAGACAGTGGTCTCTTACATGTACCTGGGTGTTTACCTCAACAACAAGCTGGACTGGACTACAAACACAGATGTCCTGTATAAGAAGGGCCAGAGCCAACTCCATCTGCTGAGGAGACTAAGGTCCTTCAGTGTCTGCAGGATCGACAAACTGGTGCGGAGGTCGAGCTCTGTGCTGGGATGTCCTCTGGAGTCTGTGATGGTGGCGGGTGAGATGTTAGCAAAGCTGACATCCATTATGGACAACCTCCATCACCCTCTGCATGAGACCGTGGGTGTGCTGAGCAGCTCCTTCAATCAGAGAAACATCCTCGCTGCAGCAAGGAGCGCTTTCACAGGTCATTCATCCCAACAGCAGTTAGACTTTTTAACGCATGAGTCACTTTACCTCCACTGTCATCACTTTATGCATACAATACACCTTATACATATATTACATATACATTTATATTTGTTTACATTCCTCCATCCATAATACATACTGTGTATGCTGTATACAGATGTACTTCTTTTCTGCTACAAATGTATATAAGGTTTTTTTGTTTTTTTCTCATTGATAGCTGTATTGTATTTTTACTTATTCTATTCTATTTTATTTTGTCTTATTTATCCTTAACTGCTGATCTCATTCTGTTCTTTTCTGTACTTGGTAATACGTGGTAATGCACAAATTTCCCCGTTGTGGGATCATTAAAATTTCATCTTATCTTATCTTTTCTTATCTACAAATAATAAATGCATGAATTAGCTTTTCAGCATCACTCTGAGACAGGATATTTTTAGTTTTATATTGATGATGTAAATGAATGAATGTGTAAACTCCTCCAGTAATGAGCAACATCTTCATCTTATTAAGCTTGTACACAAAATTGTACTGTCATTGTTTCTGCTATGTGTCTGTGGCTCCTTGGATTTGTGTAAATCAAACATCTGTTGTACAAAACCTGTCCACACAAGCCTAACCAGGTCTGAAATACCACTTAATGGGGTTAACACTTCTGGTTAATGTCAGGGGAGGTGTCGGTCTACATCCCCAGTGGGTACAGACTAGTCAGTGTAGTATCCTGTGCATTTGTGCCTGTGTTTATGAGCATATGCACAAATATTGTGGTTAATATCAGCATGCATATACCTTACACTCTGTGTGTTTGCAGTCAGTGAGAGCTTGTGAAAATAAGAGTGAGTTCATGCCCTCACTAATACAGTGTCCCCAATTCAGTATTCTAAAGACTTGGATTTTAGTGCCTCCTTGTGGTCACATGAATAAAGACACGTTGGCAGACAGCGCTGCGCACTGATACTGTATGACTGACCCGAAAGAAACTTCTTCTGCATTACTGTAAAAACTGTGAAGCAAGGAGTGCTTGCTGGAAAATCAGGGAGAAAGTGAAACATTTGTAATTGGACATTAGACAAGAGTTAGTTTAAATGAGAGAGGAAAGACCAATAAGAGGCTGAGAGGTCAAACAAAACATTTTATGCTGTATGTTCGTAGCTTATCCGGTTTTCAGATACTGCTTTGTATTAGTTTGGTAATTCACCCTGTATTATTGTAGGGTCTTTACCCACAATACAAAGTGCCTTGAGGCAACAGTTTGTTGTGATTTGGCACTATATAAATAAAATTGAATTGAATTGAATTGAATCATCTGACTGAGACTAAAACTAAAACTAAACTGAAACTAAACTGAAACGAATGCACATACTGAAGTCAATGTCCTCTCACTTCTCTTGAGTTGATATCCGACCCCCACAGCATCTGCTGGGAATTAGTGCAACATCTCCTCTCTCTTTAAGGCCACCCTGTAAGCCAGTGGTTCTGAAACTGTAGGGCAGGACCCCCACTGGTGGGGCATGGTGCTGCTAAAGGTGGAACAGGATGACCAGGGGAAAAAGTTTGCTGGTGCATATTAGCATGGATTACACGCTGTTGCAGACAGCTGCAGACACCACAGATGTGCTGTCACTCCTGTTTGAGTTCTTTGAAGTCTGCCCAAAGGATGCAGGCCTAGTTGGTGCATGGCAGTGTTGTATCTTCACTGATGAGTCCATGCATAAGTTTGATGATGATATTTGTAGACCCAAGCCTTTGCAGAAACTGTATCACACAATTAAAATTCAACTTCCTTTTTTGTGGGTAATGACTAATAAAGACTGCACAATCATGAATTTTCTTTAGGCTCTGAAGTGGAGCATGATTGAAATACTGTTGTGTGAGAACAACTACACTAAACAACTTTTTCTGATTGACTGCTCCTCCTTAACAAAAGGTTTAAACAACAGTTTCTGTGCTCACAGCCAGACATGTGCCTGCAGGACCATCCACAGAGAAGGGACAACACCGTAATCCAGCTGTTAGACATGAAAGCCTCAGAACTTTCCCAGGAACCCCTTAGTAATGTATTTATTTTTTATCAGGCTCAAAATAATCCATGTTGATGTACAGGGGGGATGACCCAGCCCCCCTCTACATCAACGGCGAGCATGTAGAGAGGGTCCACATCTTCAGGTTTCTTTGTGTCCTCATGTCTGCTATCTTGGTCAGATAACATCACAGTTGTCATCAAGAAGGCTCAGCAGCGACTTCACTTCCTGAGGGTCCTCAGGAAGAACAACTTGGACTCAAACCTAGTCAAGACAGCATAGAGAATTGTTGGCTGCCTTCTCCCCTCGCTGATGGACATCTACACCTCCCGCTGCCTCAGAGGAGCCAGAATCATCATCAATGACAGCTCACACTTTGAACCGTTTGTCCTGCTGCCCTCTGGCAGGAGCTACAGGTGCATCAATGCCAGAACAAACAGACTCAAGAACAGTTTCTTCGCCAGAGCAGTCACCACCCTGAACTCACACACTCTAACTGTGCAATACCCACATCTCTGTGCAATATTATATTATTCATACTGAACAATATCTATCACTCCTATATTGAGTAATATTGGATATTACACAATATAGGAGTGATAGATATTGTTCATACTGAACAATATCTATCACTCCTATATTGTGTAATATCCAATATTCATTCACTAATGCAATACTCACCATCTTCATTATTATATGTATACACTTTTTTTTTTTACAACGTATATATTTTTATATATTCTCTTATTTTCTGTATTTTTTATACATTTTATTTTCTGAATATTTGATACATACTGTTTTATTTTCTGTATATTTTTAGAAGTTCTAATTTATATTTTATATTTTAGAAAGTTTGACTTTCTACTGCATGGCACTGAACCGGAGTGGCCCTCATTGTACATCCTGTACAATGACAATAAAGGCATTCTGTTCTATTCTATTCAAACAGAACAGGTAGCAAGCTTCACACCAACAAATACAAGGAAATAGTTTCATCAGACTGAAAATTTAAAATCTACTTCCTCTTCAAAAAATAGTGTTTTCTTATATTTATTTGATTTAGATGTGCAGGATGAGTTTTAGGGCTGGTTTTGAAAATGCAATTTCTAAATTTACACACAGCACTGGAGTTGTTGACATTTGAAAAAGGACTGAAGTAGGAGACATATTGTACCTGGCAGCTGTAGTTTTGAGATAAGATACATGACATACATGCATAAACACATTCTGGCCTTGGAATAGGTTGAAAGTTTCTGGTGGAGACCTGCAACAGTTTTTTCTTTCTTTCTTTGTTTTTTTGTTTTTTTTTACTTTTCTTTTTATTTAACCATGAATATATGAATACAAAATCCTCATTTCTTAATTAAAGTGTTTGTACATGAAAAAAAAAATTCCAATATTTTTCTGGATTACTTTTTCAGCATATATTTCAATCATGTGTATATTTGTTTTCATATAAATCTAAAATAGATTTTGAATAACTTTAATTTTCATCAGCCAAAATGTAACATTTTAAATAAAGGGTAAAGCTGTCACATTTTTCATATCTACAGTAAAAAGTGATTCTGTCTTCCTCTTGCAGTCACACATGCATTGTATAAAAATACTAGCTGTAATACAGTATAAGAACTTAAATTCCATCAACCACACTCCCAAAAATACTCCTGGAGTATGGTTTCTGTGGTTAATATTGACAAAAAAAAAACCATAAGCATGATACAGGATGTGAATTAGTGTTTTTAGAAGAAAGGGCAGTTGGGGGTGAAGCAGCAACAACCAGTGGAGAGCAAACACAGTCCCACAGAGGCCGAGGCACAGCAAGCCCCAGACCCAGGACCAGCCACACACACGCACGCACGCACGCACGCACGCACGCACACACGCACATAAAGACAAAGACAAATGTACAGCAAGACACACCCATCCACATCAACTCACACTCCGACACACTCCAACCTCATCCCAGAACACAGTCAGTAAAAAGGTAAAAAGACCCGCCTGATTATATATGAAAACAAGAGTGCTATTATAACTGACTGCCGGTCAACAGTGCTCATCCACACCTCACCCCCCCAAACCCTCAATAGTTACCCCCCAGTAGTCACCCCACTCAGCATCTAATGTTGGTTTTTTTTAAGCATTAATATTTACTGCTCTGATGAAACTAGTTTTAAGAATGATTTATTCACAGGGTGATCACTGTGAGTAAAATACAGACATTGCAGAAGCTCAGGTTGCAGTGGGGCTGCAGGCTTTTGAAGCAGATGCTGTTCCAGTGACTGATGACACCGTCCAAGATGCTGCCATCAATCAGGCACTGGATCCTCAAACTCTGGACTGAGAAGACTTTAGTCTTTTTTTTTTGCCCTGACAACTTTGAATATAATTCTCTCTGACAGATTTTTTCATATTTCTGTATTTGAATTTTGATCCTTTAGTTTTTATGACAGCATAAAAAACCATGACACACAATGAACTACATTTATTTCCTGACCCCAAAATGAGTAACTTTGTTACTGAGTTTCTTTTCATAGAATTCAAAGTAGTAACACAGTAACGCCTAAAGAGGTCGCTGCACATATGCGGTACAGTATGATTCAGCCTTTCCGTGTTCTTCTAACAGCCTTTACAAAACGTGGCCTTATGTAACCAGGTTCAATTACACTTTGTTGTAACTGGCTGGTACACAAAAAAGACCTTCGACTCTGTGTCGTGTAGTGAATGATGGACAAAGGCTTGTTTACCTTTAAGTGGTGCCTTTTATAATGTGGATAAGAACAGAGTATGTACTGGTCAGGCAGGCTGGCTCATTAACAGTAACTCAAACACAGCACACTCATTCTCGTCTCTCATGACCTGGCAACTTAAACACTGCCAGTGGCATTTATCCCCTCCCTCTGACAGACAGAGAGAGCACTATTGTGCCACTTAATCTCTATAGATGCATAACAAATATGCTGTGGTTATCATGGCAAGTGAAATCGCATACAAGATAAACACTGTTACACTTACACCACATTCTGAACAATTGTCACCTACTTAATTTTTTTTGTCTGCCACTTGCTGTCACATCACTGTGCTTACTTAAACCTACAGAAGACAAATATTAGAGTGGAGTGACTTTTACACACATTTGAGTGCAGACTTATTTACGTATGCTAAAAAAAGATATATAAAAGTATAAAAGTATATCAATTCAATTCAATTATATTTATATAGTGCCAAATCACAACAAACAGTTGCCTCAAAGCGCTTTGTATTGTAAGGTAAAGACCCTACAATAATTATCCATGTGATACAGTTGGTTCATAATTGTAGGGGTCCCCATGTTCCTCTTGGCTGAAAGTTCAAACTCAATTAAAACCAAAATTTCCAAAAAAATCACTGGGATGAGCAGGTTACGGTGCAGGCTGTTTATTAGACATCTTGGTTACACAAAACACAGACAGAAACAGAACTAGGACTAGAATACACACACACAAAGAGAGAAGAGATAAACTAAGAGACAGAGAAAGATGCAGAGACAGGAAGAGAAGAAGAAGAGGACAGGAAAGGTAAGAGCAAAAATAAGAGTGAGGCAGTGCAAGCACCTTATTTTATATCTTAAAGATGGTAACTCCCCACTTGCCTTTTACCCTTCCTAATTTACGTAAATTCTCAACCCCCTGAATCTTGAACCCCAACCAATCACCCTTTGAGGCTCTGCCAACTCTCGTCCCACGTGTACTAAAGAAACATACGTCACCAGAGTACCCAGTGGTTTACAACAGCTCTGGCAGATGTCATAATGAAGGATCTTCTTTCAATTAAAACCTCTGCTATGAAAACACCTCGTTGACATCCCCACTTAGCTAGAATTTATCCCCCTTACTAATTCATGTTACAAAAAACACAGGTGGGTCTGCAGAACTCCACTTTTGGAGCCTACCTGTCATATGGCCCCGTAAAATACAACATGAGGTGACAAAGTCATGTGAACCAGAGATGTTCCTGAGTCCCACCACTGAGGCCTTAACCATATATGAATAATAGATATAACAGGCGTCAACTTTACCCCAGTAACCTAAGCATACAGTGTTCATTAATCCAATGTGTGTGTGACTAATATACTTTAATACATGATATAAAAAGTAAATACCAATACCAAAGTGATTAAAATTCCCAACAATATAGTACAGCATACTAAGTGTAGATCATTTTGTTCGAAGTTAAATGAAAAATAAAAATAAGAATATTTGCTATGGGTATATGAAAATATCTTTTCAGTTTCTAAAGTGGTTCTGCTTTGATATTTTTTTTTTAAATAGGAAATGAACTTAGTATGTTCTGTGACCACATGATCAGTCAGACATGTTCTTGTATACACATGCACACATGCCTGCTGCAAAGGTGTTTATTCACTGCCACATACTTTACAAGAAGAACGTGTTCAGTGATTAAAAAAAAGAAAAAAAACAACAGAGGTAGGCACCGTCAATTTTAAAACCACTAAACCACAACTCGAAAACACAAAGACTCTCATGACTGAACTTTCTCACGATAAAGTTTTCACTTGGTTTGCCACCTGTTCTGTCAGTCCGTCAGATAATATATCACTAATATGATGACATTATTAATAACTATTAATATCCATTAAAAATTATAATTCATAACGAATTAAAACCTCAGTATCTGGTTGTTTGTAAAAGGAGTGCAACTAAAGAGAAAAAATACACTCCACAGTGTGGAGGATCAGTTGTAAATTAGGCACTGAAAACTCAATTAATGCACTAAAATTAAACTTTGTGCAGCTTGATGCAATTTGAGAAGAACTGCTTTATGCCAGCTCTGTTCTGACTGGTTGCCCCTTGCAAAGGTTTGAATAGCAGGTAGGTAGTGTTTATGTGCTCACAGCCAGAGTTCTGTGCCTGACATGACTGGATATCCCAGCATTTAGAGCAATCTAAAGCCTGAACCTTATATTCATGGGGATCATTTGCACAAAAGTCATAACTCATAAGTTTAAACTTTGCTGTCTGAGGTGGAGCAGTTATCTCGGGGTCTTGTTCACGAGTGACAGGAGAAAGGAGAGGGAGACTGACAAACTGATTGGGGCTGCGCTGAGTGTGAAAGCGGTTATTTTTTTTGAGTGACTTTTGCCATAAATTTAATTTCATATGTAAGTCCCCTCAAAGACCTAAAGAGGGTGCTACACAGAAGTGGTTAAAAAAAAAAAAAAAAAAGCGGTCTTAGATCACAATTTAAGCACACAATTTGTCACCAGTGTATCATTCAAGTAATATGATACAGCATATGAAATGTAGATAATTTTGCTAGATGATTATTCATAAGCAGGTAAACGCAAAGGTAGAAATTATAAGAATGTTTGCTATGATAATATGAAAATATATTTTGAGTTTCTAAATTGGGTCTGCAGTAATTTTTTTTAAAGAAATTATTTTGGTTTGCTCTGTGACCCCCATCATCAGTCAGACACATACTGATATACACATGCACATATATGTCTGCTGAAAAGTGCCGATTTCTCAGTGTGACTTACTTTACAGGAAGGATGATCTGAGTGTCAGAGATGTCCAAAGCCAATTTTTAACCCCTCTACCACAACTCTGAGACACAATGACACACATCACTGAGGTTTCTCATTACAGAGATTCCTCTATTTCTGCGCCTCTGCTTTAAATAACAGCATTTTCTCTCAATCACTCATTAAATGCAAAGACCTTCAACTACCAGTTTTTGGCCCAAAATTTCAGTATTTGGTTGGTTGTGAAAAGAGTGCAATTAAAGAAAAATTTTATATATATACATTTTGGAAATATGCCTTCTGGATAAAGGTTAATCACTTTCAAACATTTCTGTTAAGTTGCTGTCTCCCAGAAAGCAATAACATTCACAAAGTCCACAACACTGTGTGAAGGTCATTTTATCTCCTCTTCTTTTAAGCTGGTGGTTTTGTCAGGCATGCCCTCAGTGTTGGGGCATGGAGCCACTGCATGTGAAGGTGGTGAAGAGGGGAAATTATGGACTGAAACTCAGTTCAATTCACATGATTTTTGTGTGGAAAATAAGTAAATGAGAATTTTCCTGATGGACCAAAATTCAACTTTTGAAGTGGGGCATAAATGAAAAAGTTTGAGAGGAATATCTTTAAGCCAACTTTCCTCTCACTGGTTGTCCTTCGCAAAGATTTGAATAGCAGGTTAGTGGCGCTTCAACCACCTACTGTAGCTCACACCAAGATCTGTATGCCTGACATGAGGTGTTTCCATCAATCAAGGGAAACATAATTTATTACTAGAAACAGATCCATCAAAGCAAAGTCTGATTTTCAGAACACATCCTGTTACTAATTATCAGACTTCAAACCAAAATGAACAACACTGGTGTGCATGGCAGGACTGCATTAACAAAGCTAAGACTTCCCCATAAGTACATTGTTGACATTCTGCATTTTACTGAAGACCATTGCAAAAATGTTTTGTGGACTTTGGTTTAAATGCTGTTTGGAGAAGGGAAAATGCTGCAAGACTGGAGGGCTTCAGCACTTGCCGAGGAATCTCCTGGATTTTTAAAAGGTATTCACTATCAAAGTAATCCACTGATAGTTGTCAGCACAACTAATGTATTTTTCAAAATATAGATTGATGTGGCATGAAATGCCACTCATGTTGTGATCACTGTCAGAGACACAGTTTAAAGAGGCTGTCATCAAGGTGGCTGTGGAGGTGTCATTTCCTTCCTTTACAACCACAAAAATTCAGAAGTCAGAATAATTTGCACGCAGAAGTGTCTGTCCTCCACCGCTCACCAAGCACATCTTTGTGCACTCATGGCTGTCAGTTCTACGTGGACTTTGTTTTATGAAAGTGTCAGTGTATATTTAGCTACTAAATATTAATCGTTTACATGTTTTAAGCTTTGACAGTGGTAGATTATGTTGACATATTTGACACTTTTTATGTTTATAAGAATCACATTTCACAGTGCAGAGCCTGAAGGGACCGTGTGGATTAAGAGAGAAGCTGCCACTTTAAGTGCCCAAATGAAGACCATTTTTTTTCTCTTCTGCCTTTTATATGGTAAGTGATTTCCCAAAATTCACACTTTCTTTAATTTAATCATTAATTTTGATGCCTTGCATCTTATCACATGGTCAATTTTAGCAGCTACATTGACAGACGGAGCCATAATCAATGTAGAGGGATTCAAAGGGAGAAATGTGTCCTTCCAGTGCTCACACAAATTTGCATGGTCAAATAATAAATACTTTTGCAAAGATCCGTGTAAAAGCACAGAAGACATACTGGTTACTGTGGAATCAGGTAGAAGAGCACAGTCAGGGAGGATAACTCTGGTGGATTCTGGGGATGGATCCTTGACTGTGACCTTCAGCCATCTCCAGCTGTCAGACTCACAGATATACTGGTGTGGAGCGGAAAGATTTGGTTTCGACACATATACTGATGTACAGCTTATGGTAAAGAAAGGTGCGTATGTTGTCTTATTTCTTTTAACTTGACTAAAACATAAATATGCTTGATTTTATATTTGTATATGGATTCATGAAGGTATATTTCCCCTTTAATGTGTAGTGCAGTTGTTCTCAAACTGTGGTACTGTACCACTGGTGGTACGTGGACTCCCTCTAGTGGTGCGTGGGAAGTCTCCGTGAAGTCTTTTTTTTTTTTTAAGATTATAATTATTTTACAGAACTATATATCTAAAAACAATCCTGAACAAGGAGATCACTGAAATTTAGTTTAATTTAGGTGTTCTCTTTTTTGAAAACGGTATATTCATTTTTATATCATTCAATAGGCTAAAAGTATACCAGGCTAGCCTGTTAGCTTAGCCCTTTAACACAAGCATGTCGTTGCTGACACGTTTGAAATATATATTGGCGCTTTCCAACAGGCATGTGTGTCTGTGTGCAGGGTACTCATTGCAAAAAGTCTGAGAACCACTGATGTAGTCAAAGTAAATTTAGGTTTCTGCTGCTTCTACTACACAATAATACGATTAT
Source organism: Archocentrus centrarchus (assembly GCF_007364275.1). Classification (NCBI taxonomy): domain Eukaryota; kingdom Metazoa; phylum Chordata; class Actinopteri; order Cichliformes; family Cichlidae; genus Archocentrus; species Archocentrus centrarchus. Next base: position 29,952,294 of record NC_044346.1, on the reverse strand, counting down.
TAGGGCCACATTTAGAAAAAATAAATAAACCGTGCATTTTGAGAATAAAGTCAAAATTTCAAGAAAAAAGTCGAAATAGTATTTTGAGAATAAAGTCGAAATACTATTTCGAAAAAAAAAATGGAAGTTGTCATTTCAAGTCAAATAACGGCCACGGCTGCTATACCCTCTACAAAATGCCTTGGGTAGATGAAGCAACTTGATCAGCTGTCTTAGGGGCTCTACACACGGGGAGCGACGTAGCTCCCTCTCCATTCGTGGAACTTGTACGAAGCGATTGTGGCCTCATCGCACAAGTTCCATAGGAAATGAATGGAGAGCGAGTGATGTCGCTCCCCGTGTGGCGAGCCCCTTATTGTGACTTGTGATTCTGCAAATCCCCTCTGTACTGCACAAAGGTGCAATCATCGAAATCCTTGCATCTAACCATTGCCAGTTTGTGTGGGTTTCCTTCTAAGCCGATGCAGCTTTCTGCACATCTCATTACCATCCTCATAGTCATCACTACATTGTGTTTGTGTACGAGAAGAGAAATAAATTCCTTGTTACTAAAACCGATAGTATAGTTTCACTAACTCATAATACAAGACATTCTGGAGGTTATAGCAGACGTGGCGTGGCAGGTGTTTGACTTGAAACGACTTAAATCTGCACATTTCTACTTTTTTCTCAAAATAGTATTTTGACTTTTTTCTCGAAATTTAGACTTTTTTTCTCGAAATTTTTGACTTTATTCTCGAAACAGTATTTCAACTTTTTCTCGAAATTTCAACTTTTTTCTCGAAATTTTGAATTTATTCTCAAAATGCACAATTAATTTTTTTTTCTCAATGTGGCCCTAATACTCCTTTGTACAATAATCAAGAGAAAAACATTCTTTTTTTATTTTCAGTCAACATAAATTTACTCCATGAGAACCTTATTACAGTTAAAATTTTGTTACACAGAGCTTATAAAATAAAGTTCAATTATAATAAAAGTTTGTAATCCTGTTCATATACTGTGGTTCCCAGTACATCTGTCTTGTAATTTGACTGGAGGTCCTTGTAACTGATTTACAACCCTGGCATCAGTCAAAAGTTTGGACACACTCAGTGTGCATTGTATATATAGGATCAATAACAATATTATGATGGGATTTTCAATGAAAGACATTTACTGGTAAAAAAAAACATTTTAAAATGTTTTTGTTTTTATTTATAATATTTTGACTAAAGTACCAAAAATCTAATCTACGTCTTCCACCACTCTCTCTTATACAGCTCCAGAAACTGAGACAACTGTTATGCCTGATGTATCGTCTACATGGACAGATCAAAATAACACAACACACTTCACAACTGAAACAGGAACAATGAGGCCTACAGAACTATCAACAGGTATAGAAACATATCTAAAACATAATAAGATTTCTGTCTGTAAAAATATAAATCACAGATAACTTTACATTAAGTAATATTACATATCCCTTACAGCCGTAAACTTCATTTCTGAAGAAGATCTTAAAATCAGCTCAGGTAAAGTCCTGCTTTATATTATGATTTAAAGCATTTATACGGATAACTTTGCTAATTCTCCTGTTTTCAACAGGCACCATCATGTATGCTACTGTTGGGGGAGTTGCTCTGATCTCCCTCTTGCTGTTGGCAGTATGCATCAGGAAGTCCAGAAAAACCTCAAAGTGTAAAATACAAGTTTCCTCCAACATCGCAGATCTCAGCAATGCAAATAAAGGAGAGGTACAAATCAGAATCTGGAGATCATCCCAATGACTGTCTTTGAAAGCAGTCACTAAAAATATGTATGCATACTTACAAAAGTCCACATTTTGTCACACAGTGTACTTAATCTAAAAGATAAACTGTTATAATTTATCAAAATTAAATGTGACTGAGTTAAAGTAGTAGCTGTAAGAAGTCTTGATTTGTTTTTTTCTTTGTCACTATTAAACAGGTCAGCTGTGGGTACAGTGACACTGACAAGAGGACGAGGCATAATAAAGAGTCACCTGAGCCTCTTTCTGTCTCTACTCACCAACACAGACAAGATCCACCAACATCTGAACCCACAGCAGCCAGTAGCATACCCCTTCGTATCCATGAAAACATCCCTTTGTCCAAACGTCCTGCAGGTTCAGGATGTTCACCCACAAATGACTATGATAATAACTCTGGGGTCTATATGAATCCTTTGCCAGCTATAAAATATGAAAGAACAGGTAATGGCACTCGTGGAAAATGCATAACTAAACAGGAGACATGCAAAAATACAGAAAGCTCTACCAACAGTGCATTTTCTTGTGTCTCCAAAGCACCCTGTGAATCCACCAAGAAGGAGCCCAGATCACTTTGGTTTGGTTTAGATATATCAGAAATAAATCTGAGTTAATCTTAATCTGATTTGTATATTTTTGTATGAATGAGTAAATATGTAGGACTGCTTTTTTTGCATTTGCACAGTATTTCTAAAATTAGAAACATCCTGTCTCAGAGGGATGCTGAAAAGCAAATTCATGCATTTATTACTTCTAGGCTGGACTACTGTAATTGTAAGCCTTCAGCTGATCCAAAATGCTGCAGCTAGAGTACTGACAGGGACTAGAAAAAGAGAGCATCTTTCTCCCATATTGGCTTCTCTTCATTGGCAGCTTTCAGGGCCCTCTTCTGTGGGACCAGCTCCCAGCTTGTATTCAGGAGACAGACACCCTTTCTACTTTTAAGATTAAGCTTAAACCTTACCTTTTTCATCATGCTCATAGTTAGGTCTGGATCAGGTGAACCTGAACCCTGTCTTAGTTACTCCAATAGGACTAGGCTGATGAGGGGTTCCCATGATGCACTGAGTGTTTTTTATTTCATTCACTTCTTTTTACTCTGTTTATACACCACTCTGCATTTAATATTAGTTATTATTAATCTCAGGCCTTCTTCCACAGCTGTCTTTTGTCCTGTCTCCCTCCCTTTACCCCCCAGTGAGTCACGGCAGATGACTGCCCCTCCCTGAGGTTCTGCTGGAGGTTTCTTCCTGTTAAAAGGAAGTTTTTCCTTCCCACTATTTTCAAATGCTTGCTCACAGGGGGTCATTTTGTTGGTGTTTTCTCTGTATTATTATAGGGTGTTTACAATATAGTGCCTTGAGATGACTGTTGTGATTTGACACTATGCAGTATGACATTTAGCACGGACTTACTGAGATATACAACTTTTGAATAATCAGGCACCATCTTATCTCAAAGACCTCATAGTGCCATATCACCCCAATAGAGCACTTCGCTCTCAGACTGCTGGCTTACTTGTGGTTCCTAGGATACTTAAGAGTAGAATGGGAGGCAGAGCCTTCAGCTTTCAGGCGCCTCTTCTGTGGAACCAGCTTCCAGCTTGGATTCAGGAGACAGACACCCTCTCTATTTTTAGGATTAGGCTTAAAACTTTCCTTTTTGATAAAGCTTATAGTTAGGGCTGGATCAGGTGACCCTGAACCATCCCTTAGTTATGCTGCTATAGGCCTAGTCTGCTGGGGGGTTCACATAATGCACTGTTTCTTCTCATTCACCTTATTTACTTTGTTTATACTCCACTCTGCATTTAATCATTAATTGATATTAATCTCTGGCTCTCTTCCACAGCATGTCTTTCTCTCCCCTCAGCCCAACCAGTCGTGGCAGATGACTGCCCCTCCCTGAGCCTGGTTCTGCTGGAGGTTTCTTCCTGTTAAAAGGGAGTTTTTCCTTTCCACTGTCACCAAGTGCTTGCTCATAGGGGGTCGTTTTGACTGTTGGGTTTTCTCTGTATTATTGTAGGGTCTTTACCCACAATACAAAGCGCCTTGATGCGACAGTTTGTTGTGATTTGGCGCTATATAAATAAAATTGAATTGAATTGAATATACAAGGCCTTCCCTGCAGAAGATGCCATCTGGATGGATGCATTTGTTGCTTAAAAACCCACATATGCATTTCAGCATTGATAATGATTTTTCACGTCCAACCTGCCAGTTCCATAGGCACTAATGCCCCCCACTAGGGATGGCACGATACCATTTTTTTTTTAATCTTCGATACCGATATTTTACATTTGGATATCGCTGATACCGATACAAATCCGATCCTTTTTGTATTATTATTTTTAAAATTTGTTTTTAAATGCCTGGATCAATTTTACATAAGTCAACAGTCTCTCACACAACAAAATTGAAATCTTTTGTCCCACATACAAGACTAAGGACCAGGGAGGGGCAGAGCTTTTCAGGCAGTGGCACCAAAGCTCTGGAACTGTTTACCACTCCAACTCTGTTTAGATGACTCTGTGGCATCTTTTAAAAAACAGCTGAAAACTTTTCTGTTTAACCAGACTTTCTGTTGACTTTATTTTTATCCTTTTTCTTTTAATATGGTAATGTTATATTTTTAACATAGTGTTTTATCTGGATTTTTTTTTTGGTTTTTTGATATTGTGTTTTAATTATTGTACAGCACTTTGTGACTTTTTGTCTGTGTAAAGCGCTATATAAATAAACTATACTTACTTACAACAATCACTCTATCACCTGAATCCTGTTGCTCCTATGTGAGAAGGTGATGCATTGGCTTATGGTATGTTGCAAATTTCATTACAGTTGCAACTATTGATTATTTTTAGCAGTCGAGTATTCTATGGCTTATTCCATCGATTACCTGAGTAAGAAATACTTTTTTCGTATTAACAGTTCATCTGCATATTTTAACTTCCGTGCTGCAGTTTTTCCCTGTGCAAAACAAACAGGGCAGATGAAGCAGCTACAAAAATTTCTTTTCTTCGCTTACTGATCAGTTGATTGATGAAGGACCTCCAGGAAGAGCTTCATCTGGACCATAGAAAAACATTTAGTCCGCTCCGTCTGAGCTCACCGGCTCCGCCTCTTTGCGCTTGTACAGACAGACTGCAGGTAAAACAGCTGACTGCTGTTGTTGTGTTATCAGTGTTTATGTTGAAAAACTGGGGGCTGCGTGAGCGTAATCTTGTAATGCTTTATATTCACAAGCATTCTTCTAAATATGTTTCTACTGCAGGTTTATATTTAGTCATTAATCAGGGATTAAAGTATCAAAAATATTTTGACCGGGAAGGGGTACTTCCGGTACCGGACGGTCACCAGTGCTAATAGCTGCGCTCACTAGCAGTATGTCCGGGAGCTGAAGTAGAGAAAAAAATAACAGCTGATTCTCAGCACAGCGAGCACAACACACAAACACAGCAGAGAGCGGTGGAGGCGGAAAAACATGTCAGCGATGATCGCTCAGTGTCAAAGGGAATCCGTCGCAGTGACGGGGAACTTTATAGAATCTGAGGAGGGTTTTTTTCTAACTGCTGATCCGCCACTCCATACCAGTAGGTGGTGGTAATGCAGCTCTAAGCTGGTTTGTTCAACCGCAGACCCACAAGAAGAAGACGACGACCGAAAACTGTAATATAGCTAATGTGGGTCGGATCGGATTGCATGTTTTATTTCTTTCCGATATCCGATCCAGTAATTTAGGCCAGGATCGGACCGATACTGCATATCGGATCGGCGCATCCCTACCCCATACCATCAGAGATGCAAGCTTTTGAACTGAGTGCAAACCAGATGCTAGATTTCTGCACATATCTGACCTAAAACATCAGATTTTCATGTATGAGTAGAAAAGATTCAAGACAGTTGCCAATCTTGCAAGGAATGGAAGTCTCTGCAAATTTACCACAAAGCCAGACCATGTCATTCTCTGAGAAACTGCAAAAAATCCAGAGCTACATCACAGAGTCTACAGGCCTCAGTTTGTTTGCTTGTTAACCCCTTAACTGGCAGCAAAAAAATCACCTGACAAAAACTACATAACGCCTTCTGGTCATTATTGGCTCTGAACAACCCATTTCATAGCCTATTAATCGGCTGCGTCTGGTCCGCGGGCCGAATGAAGTGCATTTATATGGCAGGCTAGACCCGCCCATTTTGACTGACACCTCATTCGGCCAATCATGTTAAGAAATGGGTTTCCCAGAGCCAATAATACTCAGAGGGCGTCACGTAGCTTTGTCAGGTGATTTGGTGCAGCCAGTTACATGATTGGCCGAATGACGTGTCAATAAAAATGGGAGGGTCTAGCCTGCCATATAAAAGGGACTACAAACGGCCCGTCACCGGGCCCTTGCCAGTTAAGGGGCTACAAGACTGAACAAGTTTACCTTTTTTGGAAGGGTTGCCAGGAGAAAGCCTATTCCCTCTGAAAAGAACATGGCAGCACAGCTTAGGTTTGCAAAATTACATCTGAATAAACCACAAGTCTTCTGGAACAATGTCCTTAAGACAGATGAGAGCAAAGTGGAGATGTTTTGCAATAATACATAGCCCCCCCCCTGTTACAATAGGAACTACTGTTTGTATAGGTGAAGCGCTCGGACAGTTTTAGGGGACGGAAGCGTATGCAGCAGGGCATCCAGACCGAGCTGTATTGTTGTTTACACGCCTGAATTAATAAAGTTAAAGACCCTATGAGTTAAAGTGGACCGAGTTTGTGCTCTTTGAGGAATTACAAGAAAGAAACGAACAAGAATAAAACATGGTGGCAGCGGCGAGGACTTGGTCTGGATTACAGTAGCGTAGCACTACAGTGTGTGCCGTCTAGCGGTAGCGAGAGCTAACGAGGAGAGAGACCACTACAACACGTCATGGATGGCCTGAAGCCGCCCCGGACGCTATGCCTGGATTCCAGCAACATCGCAAAGACATGGAAGAGCTGGAGGGACGAGTTCCTGCTGTATGTGGATCTAACGCTGACAGATGCAGACGACACACAGAAGGTAAAGCTGTTCAGCTATCTAGTCGGTGACAGTGGCAGAGACCTTTTGGACACGCTGATGGGAGATACTGCTCATGATGCTTGGAAGCTAGAGGATATCATCAAGAAGTTTGATGATCATTGCAACCCCGGCGTGAATGAGACGGTTGAACGTTATCGTTTCTTTACTAGGAGTCAGGGGGCCAGCGAGAGCATTGACAGCTACGTTACTGAACTAAGACTGCTAGCAAAAACGTGCAACTTTGGGACATTAAGGGATTCGCTGATTCGGGACAGGATTGTGTGTGGAGGTAACAATACAAGCATGAGAGAACGCCTGCTTCGTGAAAAGAACCTCACACTGGACACATGTCTTCAACTGTGCAGAGCGGCCGAACTGTCCAAGGAGAATGTGAAAGCAATCACCAGCGCAATTGCAGAAGAGGTGCATGCTGTACAAGGAGCACAGTACCAGAGTACAGACAGCAACACAGTGCAGTGTAAATTCTGTGGGAAAACGCACGAGAAGAGGAAAGAAAAATGTCCTGCATTTGGGAAAAAGTGTGCTAAGTGTGGCACAAAGAACCATTTTGCAGCTAAATGCAAAGCAAAAATGGACCGGACAAGACACAAACATGTGAGTAACATAAAGACAGAAAGTGTGAGCGATGAATACGAGGATATCGCCAGTGTCACCTCAACAGAGATGGAGAAGGTGGACACTGAGGAGACAAGATGTGGTGAGGACAAGGGAATAAAAGAAAGAAAAGAGACAGGTACAGTTAAAAAAGACTCCCAGCTTCTGTACGCAGGCATGCTGCTAGGGAAAAACACAGTACAATTTCAAATAGACTGTGGAGCTAGCTGCAACATTATCCCAATCAACCTGCTAAATCCAGACGTTGAGTTGGAACATACCAAAAGTGTGCTAGTCATGTACAACAAAAGCAAACTGAGACCTATAGGGAAGTGTAAAGTTAAGATAAGAAACCCAAGAAACAATAAACTGTACCGACTGGAGTTCCAAGTGGTGGATACAGATGGTGTAATGCCTTTGATTGGTAGGAAAGCCAGTGAGGCAATGAAGCTGATTAAAGTGCACTATGAAAACATCACGGCAATTGATAGCATAGTCACAACGGCAAAAAAGCCTGCAATAGAACCCTGGACGGTGGAGCAGATTAAAGTGAGATACGCTGATGTATTCACTGGAGATGGGTGTTTAGAGGGAAAATATAAAATGGAGATAGACAGTACAGTAAAGCCAGTACAGCTACCAAAGAGACGTGTACCAGTGGCTCTAATGAAACCGCTTAAAGAAGAATTACAAAACCTACAACAGAGAGGGATAATCACACCTGTGGAATGCAGTACAGAATGGATCAGTGCCATGGTGGTTGTCCAAAAACAAAATGGCAAGCCTAGAGTGTGTATCGATCCCAAACCTTTGAACAAAGCGCTAAGGCGTAGTCACTTTCCACTGCCAACTATTGAGGACATTCTACCAGACCTGTCGAAAGCTAAAGTGTTCACAGTGTGCGACGTCAAGAGTGGATTTTGGCATGTACAGCTGGAGGAGGAGTCCAGCTATGTGACGACGTTTGCCACTCCATTTGGTCGGTATAGATGGCTGAGGATGCCAATGGGGATAAGTACAGCCCCAGAAATCTTTCAGAGAAAACTGATGCAAGCACTAGACAATATGCCTGGACTGTACATCATAGCGGATGACATTCTGATCACAGGGCAGGGAGAGACGGAAGAGGAGGCAGAGCAAGATCACGACAGAAAATTGAAGCAGTTTTTGGACAGATGCAGAGAAAAGAATATAAAACTGAATGCAGACAAGTTCAGATTGAAGCAGAAGGAGACTACATACATCGGACACCGCCTGACTGCTGAGGGCCTCAAACCAGACCCAGAAAAGGTGCGTGCTGTTGAGCAGATGCCAGCGCCGACAGATGTGAAAGCAGTGCAAAGACTGATAGGTATGGCTAATTACTTAACCAAGTTTTGCCCTCACCTGTCAGATCACTGTAAAGTGTTAAGAGACTTGACACACAAGGATAGTGAGTGGACGTGGAATGCAGAACAAGAGGAGGCGTTCCTTAATCTAAAAAAGACAATAACAAATGCCCCTGTGTTAAAGTACTATAACCCAGAAGAAGAGCTGACATTGCAGAGTGACGCATCAGACACAGGATTAGGTGCAGCACTGATGCAAATGGGCAAGCCAGTTGCTTTTGCTAGTAGAGCACTAACAAAAACAGAACAAGGATATGCACAGATAGAAAAGGAGTTTCTGGCAATGGTCTTTGGCCTGGAGAAATTTCATCAGTACACATATGGCCACAAAGTGACTGTTCAGAGCGATCACAAGCCATTAGAAACCATAGTGCGAAAACCATTGCTGAGTGCTCCCAAAAGGCTGCAGGGTATGATGCTGCGCATACAGAAATATGATACAGAAGTCTTGTATGTGCCAGGAAGGGATTTAGTGCTAGCAGACACCCTTAGCAGAGCCTATCCTCTGGAGGACGTACCTGTGGAGGCTGAGCTAGAAACAGTTAACATGGTACAACATCTACCGATCTCAGCAGACAGACTACAGGAGATAAAGACAGCCACAGAACAGGATAAAACACTGCAGCTTCTCATCAACACAATGACATGGGGATGGCCAAAGAACAAGCTGCATGTGCCAAGTGAAATCAGGCCTTATTTTTCATTCCAAGAGGAACTCAGTCACCAGCATGGGATAGTCTTCAGAGGGGAGCGTGCAGTTATACCAGATGCCATGAGAACCGAAATCACCAGCCGTATACATGCATCGCACCTGGGTGTTGAAGGATGTCTTAGAAGGGCAAGAGAGTGCGTTTACTGGCTAGGCATGAATGAGCAGATTAAACAGTACATAGCGAAGTGTGACATTTGCCGGTCCATGGATGACAAACAGCAAAAGGAAACACTAATACCACACGAAGTGCCAAACAGGCCATGGGCTAAGGTGGGCACAGACCTGTTTATGTTTGACAACAGGGATTACCTCATCACAGTGGATTATTTCTCAGATTTCTGGGAAATAGATTACTTGGCCGACACAAAATCAACCACGGTGATAAAGAAACTTAAGGCTCATTTCGCCCGTCAAGGTATACCAGATATAGTGATTTCAGACAATGGCCCACAATATGTGTCACAAGAATTCAAAAAGTTTAGCCAACTGTGGGGATTTCAACATAAGACCTCATCTCCAGGTTATCCCCAGAGCAACGGCAAAGCAGAATCAGCTGTTAAGACAGCAAAACGACTTCTGCACAAAGCCAAAGCCGCAGGACAGGACCCCTATCTTTCCTTGCTGGACCACCGTAACACACCGTCGCTGGGCCTGAACACCAGTCCAGCACAAAGACTGCTCAGTCGGCGCACCAAAACATTGCTACCAATGAAAAGTAGCTTGCTGAAACCAAGGGTTGTTCAAGTTCAACAGGAACTGATGAACAGGCAAACACATCCAAGCACCTACTACAACCGCTCAGCCAAGGATCTGCCTGTGCTTAAAAGTGGGGACTCAGTGAGGATACAGCCGTTCCCACCACAGACCGTCTGGAGATGCGGCAAGGTGCTGTCGCGGATCGATGAAAGGTCCTATGAGATACAACTGCAATCTGGGAGTGTCATCAGGAGAAACCGCAGACACCTCAGACTGGTTCCGGAAAGGGCAGTCAGGGACCCCGTTGATGTGGACATCAACTTCCCAATTCAGGCAGAGGTTACAGGACAGGGTCAGGCAGGGTCTGTCCATCCTCCGCACAGGGTTTTAGACCACACACCAAAGGACATTGTAGCGGAGAGACCACTGTCACAACCAGAGCAGGTCGCACAGTCAAGATGCCACAACACTATAAGGACTATGTCCTGTCACACAGATAAATTACTCAGTGTTGCTCATGGCCTTTGGGGGGTTTACATCAAAATGGGGAAAATGACAATAAGTGTTCAAAACAGAAAAAGGACAATGGAATATGTTTATGTTAATAATTACCTGTTATAAAGAAATGCACTCTGAACTGAAAAAAAAAAAACTGTACTGTATATGTTGAAATGGGGATGAGCTATGTTCAGGCTCGGAATGATGCGAGTCATGTGACAGTCAATGTTTTGTTTTGAATTTTTTCAGAGGTCACTAAAGATGAATAGTTTGTTTTCAGAGGTACTAGTCAGATGTTGAAATTAAGGGGAAGCTGTAATTCTGAAAAGAAAAGGGATGTTACAATAGGAACTACTGTTTGTATAGGTGAAGCGCTCGGACAGTTTTAGGGGACGGAAGCGTATGCAGCAGGGCATCCAGACCGAGCTGTATTGTTGTTTACACGCCTGAATTAATAAAGTTAAAGACCCTATGAGTTAAAGTGGACCGAGTTTGTGCTCTTTGAGGAATTACAAGAAAGAAACGAACAAGAATAAAACACCCCCCCGCAAAAAACAACAACAAAAAAAACAAATAAACAGCATATCAGTACAAACACCTCATACCAACTGTCAAACATAGTGGTGGACACGTCATCATTTGGCCTTGTTTCACTGCTACAGGATCTGGGCATCATGCAGTCACTGTTTTTTGTTTATCATTAAATACATTAACTACATTCTTTTTTCTCTTTTTTAATTGTGCTTTGTTATGCAGTGATTTGGAAAACTGTATATTGATAATGTTAAGCAGGGAAGCTCAAATGTGCAAGTGGGAGGATGATCAGTAAGACAAGTTTAAAAAGATATAACATTTTCCATTATCCAGCTCCTGGGAATGTTTGCCACATATATTTATATATTTTTAAAAATAATAATTCATCCATCCATCCATCCATCCATCCATGGATGGATAATAATTCATATTAAATTAAAATATATTGGAAAATGCTGGACAGAGAAGACTTTGGTCTTCTTTTTTGTCCCGACAACTTCTTTGCATTTTACATCTGACTATTTGAATACAGCTTTAAGGAACTGTTTTTCCATATTTCTATATTTGATATTTAAACCTTTAGTTTTTGTATTGCAAATAATAAACTTAGACACTAGAAAAAAACAAAAAAAACAACATAAAACAAACAAAAATGTGCCACACGGTGTCCAGGAGTTATTTACAAACCTGTAAATGAGAACCTGTAAATGAGTTAAGTTCAAAGTACTGTTGCAGCCATGAGCTGCAGAGGATGTTTCACACATGTGCTATGATTCAGCCTTTGCTCTCTTTCTTCTGATGTCCTTTAAAAAAAAATGTGGCCTTAGGTTAACACTTAAAATTATCACCCATTTAATTCACACTTCTGTTTCTTGTTGTCACATCACTGTGCTTACTAAGATCTGCAGAAAGAAAATAGAGTGCAGGGACTTTTACATAGAGTTGTATCCAGATTTAGTTGCATAGACATAATATATATTATGTATGTGATAAGATAGGGCATATTAATTGTAGATCATTTTCTTATTGTGTTATTCATAAGCAGTCAATAAGCAAGCATAAATAATAATATCTAAGTATATTTGTAATGTTAACGTGAAAATATTTTCAGTTTCTAAAGTGGATCTATTTTAATATTTAACTAGAAGCACTCAGAGAGCGCAAACCTCCGCCAAGGCCATAGGGTCACTGACACTGTAATACGTGTATGTAAATACTGTGAAATAATCTTTCATCTTTCCCAGACAACAATAACCCCCTATCCCGCAATAGTTAAGAATCCTTAAAAAAATTCCTGAATCCAGATCGTGATCCAGATCACGGCCAAAATTTAATCACTTCTTCCTCTTGTCATTTACAACCACTCCACAAAATTTCATCGAAATCCGTTGATAACTTTTGGAGTAATCCTGCTGACAAACAAACAGACAGACAGACAAACCAACCAATGTGACCGAAAACATAACCTCCTTGGCGGAGGTAAAAAAATTATTTTAGTAGACTGACTACATCTATAGTATTTATATACACATGCACATCTGCTGAAATGTTTTAGCTGCTCAGTATCACTCTGACTCACTTTCGACAAGAAGTGTGAAGAGGCCAATGATAAAAGTCAGAGAAAAGGAATGTCAGTTTATAAATATACTTGCAACTTAACATCTCTGCTCGCAAGAAGTTAACAAGAAATATTTCTTGAACATAAAAATGAATTCACTGTACTCAAATGGCAAGCACAGTCACCAGATGTGAGGGGCCGTGCAGGTCACGGCCCCTCCTCTGACCTGCAGGGGCGGTGCTTCCTGCAGGCAGAGGTGGGCCTTGAGTAATTGCAGCCACCTGGGCTCACTAATATAAGCAGGGCTCCACTAACTATTCTCCCCTCTCTGCTCCTCCAGGTAATCTTGGTTTGTCTTTGGTTCTGGTTTGGTTTGGTTTTGGGTTGCAGTGTTCATTCAGGTTTCCACATACATGTCCACGCACTCATACATTGCTTACACTGAACATAATGACATACTCACATCTCATATTTATCTTTCCTTTTGTTTTGCTTAAGTTTCAATAAAACTAATTTATTGGCCTACACCTTTGCCTCCCCTCATTCTTTGTTATGGGCCATGAGCCAGCCTGTGACAAGTGGGGGCTCGTTAAGTGTTTGTTTTTGTTGTTGTTTGGCTACTTTGATTGTTTGGGTGTTTTGTTGGGTTTTTAAATTATATTAATATAGCATGAGGGTCCATTAGCGTTACACAAAATTAGCTGTTAGAAATGTCCTCTGAAGAGCGACTTTTTTATTTTCTTGAACACGTTTCAAAACCTGTTTTTTTGTTTTTTTTTACTTTTAATTAAGAAGTTGAATCAGTACTTAAATGTTTACCGGAATATTTTTTAACATGACTATCTGTACTTCTGCTTAAGTAAAGAATATCTGAACTTTTGCCACCTCTGCTTATAAAAGTGCATTTATATTTACTTGTGGTTCCTAGTATTTTTGTGTTTTGACTAAACTCCTTATTACAAGATTTGTCTCCCTTTTGAACTGTTCCCCCATCCTTTTCAAAATCCAATAATCACCCTTTGAACAAGGAATCTCATACTTTAGTTTTGGACAAAACTACATTCTGTTCATACAAAGTAGTTAGATCCCCTTGAACAGCTACACCAGTAAAACGTTTCCTATGCATTGATACAAAACCATAAGCAATCCATTAATGTCATGTGTATAGTTATATATAAGTAGTGACTTCTTTTGCGGAAAGAATCTTTTTCCTTTTGATATCAAAGTATACTAAGCTACAGAAGCTTGTTTCTGCCACTAAAAAAAATTTTTTTTAAATTGCTGATGCCTTCAACTTCCTGCTTCCGGTTAACAAGGAAATGACGTCCGTCACGGAGCTTTCTGAGTGGCAGCACGAACTCAAAATTTCAAGTTATTAACACAAAATTTGAGATAAGCAACTCAAGATTTTGAGAACTCAAAATTTAGAGTTACAGATGGTGATTTTTTTATTTTATTTTATTTTTTAGAGGCAGAAACAAGCTTTCATACTAAGCCGATAAGACAAAAAACTAAGATATTTGACCAAAGAGCATTTTACATTCATATGTTTTTATTTATATTATTTTGACAAAAGTACCAATAATCAAAATAATTCTTTCACCACTCCTTATACAGCTGTTGCAAATCAGACTGTCATACCTGGTGTTTCTTCCACATGGACATATCAAAATGCCAACTCAACAAACTTAACTGGAATAGGCACCCTAAAGCCTACAAACCTTTTAACAGGTCTAAAAAGTTTATAAATGCATCATTTTTAAAAAAAATCTATACACATACTGATCACAGTTGAACTTAAATAAAGCAACATCTTTTGTCCTCTTTAGAGCTTTAAACTTCACAAGTGAAGGAGAACCTAAAATTAGCACAGGTAAAGTTCTTTGATTTTGAGCATAAGAAAAAAAAATGCTGTCAAGGCAATATAAATCAACAGCTTCTTTTCTTTAAATACATCAGGCAACATTATTTATGCTACTGTTGGGGGCACCGGTCTGATCTCTCTCTTAATAATGGCAGTATGCTTCAGGAAACTTAGAAGAACCTCAAACCATAAACTGCAAGTTTCCTCCAACAGCGCAGACCTCAGCGATGCAAATGAGAGAGAGGTACAGTATGAATCAGAAACTGGAGATCACACTGACACCACCACCTGTGGTAATCTGTGTGGTTTTATAGTACATCAGTAAAAATTATGCATTTTGTCACTTTGACAGGTCAGTTGTGAGTACAATGACACTGACAACAGGACTTTATCTGAGAGCTCTGTCACTAGTAGTCACCAACAAAGACAGGATCTACCAACATCTGAATCCAAAGCAGCCAAATGTAGCATACCCAGTGCTATCTATGAAACCACCCATTTCTCCAACCTTCCAGCAGATTCAGGATATTCACCCATGGAGGACCAAAATGACACTGCCAGCTATAATATGAAAGAACAGGTGATGGCACTTGCAGAGAACACATCTAAATTTAAGATGTGCATAAATACAGAGAGCTGTACAGTGAATCTTACAATATAATTTGAATATTTAAGTTGACACTCATTTTTCCAGTTATGAGCAAAACATCTCTTTATCATATTAAACCTGTACACTGAATTGTATATTTATTGTTTCCACCTCCAAGTCTGCAGCTTTCTGTTTAGAGTATACTGATGTTACCGTCAAGCACAAAAGGCAGTGGTTGAGATCTGGGGAAATGTTGTGCTACATCTCCAGTGGGTGTACAATCTCATTGTACATCCTGTATAATGACAATAAAGGCAGTCTATTCTATTCTATTCTATTCTAGTCAGTGTAATATCCTGTGTGTTAAAGGTTGGCAATAGGTTCATAACCAGAGATTAAAAAATAAATAAATAAAATAAATAAATAAAATTCATATTTTATGGGACTACAGTTCAGTCCATGCTGTAAATAAGTTAAAGAAAAACAGACACCAGTATTTTAATCTGGTTTATTCTGTGTGGTTAATCATTCAGTGATCTCACTGTACTTTACATGTGCCAGGATATTACCCAAAGATGTCACCAGGTGGCGCATAGTGAACAGGAGGAATGCTAAACCACAACTTTAAGAAGTTGAACACATTTCTTATTCACAATACATGTACATTTAATGTGCAAAATACCAAAATTGCAGCCATTTTGATCCAATCCCTTAAAGCTTAAGCTCAACTGTAATTGAAAAACAAACTATTTCATGGACAATATTAACACACTGTTGGCACAAAACAAAACGGCAAGTGAAGAGAAATCTCCATATTTGTATTGTGGAATGTGTAGCTATCGGCTTACATTTACCCAGATGCACCAAAGCTTCACAGGACAGACAATGAGGCAAATCATCCTGTAAAACCAGCCATCTGCAGTATATTTTTTCTATACCCCTTGAATTAAAAAGTGAAACTCTGTGCTTTTAGCCATTCACCATTTTTAATTCCATCTAAACAACTGACAACAAGTACACAGCAACACTTACTGTCACAGGCAAATGCAGATGATGCCTGTAAAACAGCCAACACCTGGATAGCAGTGTCCAGGTGTCATGGGGTTACCCGACTCACCCTTTAAACACCAGGAGCCGTTTTTGGCATCCAGCTCCTCCTGCAGGAAAGCAGCCCTCTTCATGGCAGCATGCTTCAGTCTAACCTGTCGGATCAGGAGCTCCATTGCTTTGCTGTGGACATCAAGACACTGCGTGTAAAATGTCTTCTCTGTTCACCTCAGGATCTGAATGTGCATACTCCAGATATAAAATGTTCGACAAGTTAGAAAATAGTAACTGAAATGACTTACAGGCTTCACAGCTTCTAAACTATGAAAGTTTCAAAACACTCACTGATTTACAATACAAATAAATGTAGGGCATTACTTACATTTGAAATTTCTGTCTCAGTGCTTCCCTTTCAGGATAATTTATGAGCATATTTAGTTGGGGAACGATTTGCCATTGTCTAGAAATAAAGCACAAGGCAAGTTAATTGCATTTTAAACAGTCTTAAAAGCATGCAAGTTTTGTTTTTGCCAAACTGTTCTCAACATAAACCTTTAAAAAAAAAAAAAAAAAAAAACCCTAATTGATGTCAACTACATGAACATCTGAAAAACGAATAAATTGCGAATTAAGCATGGCACATTGTGCTGTGCATTATGAATGATGCTCGTTCTACAATTCATGACACGCGTCAAAAACAAAATACAAACATCCACCCGTCGGGGTCGGGTCATGGTGGGCGGCATTCCTAAGCAGTGGAGCACAGACCTGCCTCTCCCCCAGCTTACCCCGGATTCAGACTTCAGTGCTGGGTCTGTGCAGAGCTACGACGTAACCTGCGTATGTGGCTGTTGTTGCAGTGTTTATACCTGTGCATTGCGTGTGTTAATCACCTTTCGATCATGTCCCGGTGTTTTACATGTGGTGGCAGCCGACAGAAAAATAAAATGCTGGGATTCCATCTGTCCCTCTAATTTTTTTGCTTTTTTGTACAAACTTGGAAGTAGCTGGAAACGCGGGGAAGGACGGATGTTTCTCGACGATGTCAGGGCTGCTGCTCCATCTGGTGGCAGATGACTGCATAACATTTACTGGTACTGGTATCAATTAAAACCTTAAGAATTAGGCTGACTGACTATTACGACTAGTGACAATAGTGACAATTAGTCTAGTCGTGCACATCTAGTAAAAATACTGGACTTTTAAAAAAATTTCTTGAAGACATTTGGAGAGGTTAAATGTCTTCAAGGAACTTAAGTCATGTTTTATTAAACTCCAGTGACAACCATGACTGAGAACCTACACAGACATTAGTTTAAAGCACAGGAAGTATTTAATCAAAATTAATCCATTCATGACAGGAACACAAACTGTACTCAAGTATTTATGTCCCTCACTTTTGCTAAAAATAAAGCAATGTTTACTTTTTAAGACATGGACTCCACTAGGCCACTGAAGGTGTGTTGTGGTATCTGGCACCAAGATGTCAGCAACAGATCATTTAAGTTCTATAAGTCCCGAGGTGAGGGCTCCATACATACGATTGGGGTTTGTCCACCACATTCCACAGATGCTCAATTCAACAAGCAAAGATCTGGGAAATCTGGAGGCCAAATAAACACCTCAACCAATTCTGCAGCCCCATACACAAACTGATGCATTGCAAATTCTGACATTAGAACCAACATGAGCTTTTTTTTTTAGCAATTTGAGCTACAGTAGCTTGTCTGATCGGACCACACGGGTCAGGCTTTGCTTTCCACATGCATCAATGAGCCTTGTCCACCCATGACCCTGTCACTGGTTCACCACCGTTCCTTCCTTGGACCACTTTTTATAAATACCAACCACTGCAGACCAGGAACAAACTCATGAGCTGCAGTTAAGGAGATGCTCTGACCCACTTGACTAGCCATGACAGTTTGGCCCCTGTCAAACTTGCTCATATCCTTGCACCTGCCCATTTTTCCTGCTTCTAACACATCAACTTTGTTATTCATCAATCTGACAAAAGTAAAAGTACCAATAACCTAAATACCTCTTCCACCACTCCTTTTACCGCTGTCACTCCAGATGTTTCTTTCACATGGACATTTCAAAATAACAGTTAACTGCGGGCATCATAAAGTCTACAACATATGACAGGTATAGTAAACAAATGAAACAACTGGATTCCAGTTTATATAACTTGTTTAAAGTAATATTCCTCTCTGCCTTACAGACCAACTCCACTACTGAAGCAGAACCTAAAGTAGCACGAGTAAAGTTCTTTGCAAGATCGAGATGTATTAAGTTGTATAACAAGCCCCTAGTGAGTGGCTGCCAATAAATTATTTTTTCCTGGAAACAAAAAACCAAACACAAAACAAAAAGAATAAGATTGACAGCAGTGTGTTTCCATCTCCTGCTTTTTCCAAGTGTCTATACACAAATGTTCCAAATACTTTGTAAGGATATATTAGTCTTTCTCTATCACCAAAAATCAAAAATATGGAATATAACCTCAATATAACCAAAATGCAAAACAGTCAAATCAATGTCTATACACAAATCAATAAATTATTAAATTGCTGCAGTGCATACTCTGTTACACAGATAATATTTGCATATTTTTCTCACATGGGTTTACAGGACAAACATTTCTGGGTTGTACCATACCAAGGGGACATTAGTATAGTGGTACACTTTAATAGAACTATTCAATCATTTTAGAGCCACAGAGAACAGTGAACTCATTAACTTTCATACATGCACAGAAGATGTGCTAACCAAGCATTACCAAAAAAAAAAAAAAAAAAAAAAATCATAATTGCCACACACAGATATGTTCATCATGTTCTGTTATTAAACTGGAAAAGAGTGTTCTGCAGTGATTAAATTGAAACATCAGGAGAGACAATGTACTGACTCCACTGCTAATGAGAGGAATCCGGGTCATGAAAAACCAGCTTGAACAAGACTGAGTGACGAAGGTCAACTCATAGCACCCAGAATTTGTTTATGTTTAGATAAGTGGCAGTAAAAGGATGTTATGGTTAGTCAGGAACATGGGCTTGGAGAGAGAGGGCACACTCTTCCTCTGAGTCCCACACATGCATGTTTAATTTTCTGATTCTTTAATATATTAAATGTCTTACTAATTAAAGTGTTTCAGGTGTCTTCCTTCATAAGCAACCTGTTTACCTGTCAAACTTCATGTCTGTGGCTCCCTGTGTTTATGTAACTCACACTTGTGTTGCATTTGAAGACAAAAACCTTGTCCACACAAGGTTAACAAAGTGTGAAATACCATTTTGTATGGTTAACACCTCTGGTTAAGGTCAGGGGAAGGTCTGGGTTAGAAGAACCCCAGTACTTGAAGGTTAGTGCAGTATCCTGTGGTACATTTGTGTTTTTATCCCCATCTGTCACTGCACACACAGTTGTATACATTTACTTTCTATAGTAATATTGTACTATAATCATTTTCTGACATCTACCTAAAAAGATTATGTAGGCCGATTATTCTTTTCCAAATTTACAGTATCGTGATCAAGGGGGCCATCTTCATGACCATGTGAGTGATTGCTAATTGTTAATGTCAGCATGCACAGACCTAACAGCCATTGTGTTTGCAATTAGTTACAGATTGCAAAAAATGTAAGCAAGCTCATGTCTTAATACAGTGTCTGGACTTACAATTTAAAAACTTGAGTTTTGGTGCCTTCCAGTGGTCAGAACTGATATAACCTAAAATAAATGTCTTGTGCATTACTGTAAAGCATTTTTTTTTAGAACATATCACACTGATGTATATTCACAGAAGGGTAGTTCTAACATATCTTGCTTGGGTAATGTTAAAACACAAAAAATGATTGAAAATGAAGATTTTAAAAGATGGGGTTATCAGCTAAATGTCCACCATGTTCACCACTTTTCAATAAGTATGAGCAGTTTGTGTAGATCTATTTGCCTAATTACTTTTGAAACATTTATGCACATTTTAAATATATTAATCCTAAACCACATTCTGTGAAATCTGCCAGTTTTTGCCTTTTTTTTTTTTGCATATCTACATCTACATCTGTCTAATTTGAGTTGTTCATCAACATATTGGTAGATGCAGAGATAAGCAGTATAAAGTAAAGTGAATTCAGCGTGCTGTTGCAGATTTGTGGTGCATCTGAATTTCAGTTCCTGCTTTGGTTCAGTTTAAGTCACCAAAAAATGATAATCATTTCATGCAACCGAAACTAAATGCATGCATACACTTAAGTCATCACGGTTTCACTTCCCACGTCATTGCCTGACACCTACAGAGTCTCCTTGACAAAAAGAAAAAGTTTATTCTATAATTTATACTATATTACATAAGTGGGGGAAACATATATAAACAGGTGGAGAACAGCAAGAATAAGGGGTGGAAAGGCAAGGAGGCCTCAGGCACCAGATGAGCCATTTAAGAGTCCTAAACCCTAAAAACTAAAAGATGAATCATTTTAAAAGTAAAATAAACGTCAATAAGACAAGTTCAGGGCAGTAAAATAAATAAAATTGTATAAAGCTAAATTGGAAGTCCAATAACAGTGTCAATGGTCAAAACAGCCTTAAAATAAATACCATTTAAGTAATTAAAATAAAGATAGCAACATAGAGGGAGCATAATCAGTATTTCTTTTGTATCTCACTGTTAATCACCTGTTACTGCTGGATCAGGCGCATGGGCTCCTGGACCCACAGTTCCAGTGGCTCTGTTGTCTCCTTTCTATGCTGTAGCGTCCCCGTGTCAGACTCCTTTTATAACCAGATGGACTGAGCACGCGTAATTCATGTTTTTAATTGGAGAGACGTAGATGGGAAGTAAAACAATTTCAAAATAAAAGCACAGACTAAAATATGCAATATAAAAAAAAAGTGTAAAACAATCAAAATCTATAATAAACCCACGCGATAAAACACGGGATAAAATACATAATAATAATAATAATAATAATAATAATAATAATAATAATAATAATAATAATAATAATAATAATAATAATAATAATAATAACAACAATAATTGTTTGGTATGGATTAAGCTAAAATTTAAGGCCTTTCATTGAAATGAGAAAAGTTTTGACAGGAGAAGGGGAAAACACCGTAGCCCAGGATTTAGAGAGAGGAGTTTCAGAACTTGGCCAAAAATCTCCTGTTTTTTTTTTTTAGTTCATTCGTCATCAAAGTAATTCACCGATTTGCTGTCCACAAATCTAATGGTACATAGTATAAATGAGCCTTTATACTGAAACCAGCAAACTTAATTTTTTACGCCATTAAACGCCACTACGCCGCTGCCACAGAGTAACTCGGTGTAACAGTTACCTTAAACCGTCATCTGCTTAGAGGCTGTGTAGGTGTCACTCTTTGTACCAACTCCTTCCTTTGCTCGCCTCAAAACCTTCAAAAGTCAGACTACTTCACGCGAGAGAAACGCATCTCTGAGACATTTACGGAAGCGCGTCTATCCTCACCAAGCGCCTCTGTGCGCTCTCCTCTGCACCTTTGTAGTCTTGGGCAACTGTTTATAGACAAGTGACAGTGACTAAATATTAAATATTATATTTTCGACCCGTCTTAGCGTCATCGTGACTTATAATGACAACTGTTTCATTTGTACAACCTCGTAGAGTGGTGGAGCAAACTGATAGAGTTTGACCAGTTGTAAATAGCTGGAAGCATAAGAACTACATAGCTGGCACTTTATCAGCCAAAATGAAGACGATCTGTGTCTTCTGTCTTTTTTATGGTAAGTGACTTCCCAAAATTAGCATATTAATGTATTTAAATATGTATTTAACATCATGGTGCGGTGTATCTTGTTAATTTTAGCAGCTACGTTGACAGATGGACTCAAGCTAATCAAGGTAGAAGGATTCCAGGGGAGAAATGTCTCCTTCCAGTGCCCACACAAACTTGCATGGGCATATGATAAATACCTTTGCAAAGATCCATGTACAAGCAGGGAAGACAGGCTGGTTACTGTGAAATCTGGCGGGAGAGCGGAGTCAGGGAGGATAACTCTGGTGGACTCTGGGGATGGATCCTTCACTGTGACCTTCAGTCATCTCCAGCTGTCAGACTCACAGAATTACTGGTGTGCAGTGGACAGGCCTGGTTTTGACACATATACCGAGATACAGCTTACAGTAAAGACAGGTATGTTATTATATTATTTCTTTTAAGTAAAAATTGAGGAATACACCTAATTTGAATGAGGTACTGTATCTGGATTCTTACTTCTAAAAATGAATAAGAGTACTCCACGTTTCATACAGTTATTTACTACAGCACGAGTTACTTTAAATAAAAGCAGAGATGGTGAAATACATTTTAAATGTTTACAACTTGGTGGTTCCCAGTATTTTGTCCCTTGTGGTTTGACTGGAGTTTGTTGGCAGAAGATTCACAAGGCTTATTTCCCCCTTTTTTACTTCTCATATGGTTTTATTATATATTTTTTGAAGCTCAGTGATGAGAAAGCATAAATTTTACAACATTTAAAAATAAAAATATATTTAAAAAAAATCATGTCTGTGTATTTTAACATTTTTTTCTCTTTCTTATTCATCTCTTCATCAGGCAAAATTACTAAACTGTATTCATACAAACCAGTTAAACCATTCCTCGGCGCATCAGTATTCTAGTAATGTCACTCATACAGTACCAGCAAAAAGTTTGGACACAGACAAAACTTGTTTTGCAGAAAAAGTACTTTTATTTTTTATATCAAGGTATTTTAAAACAGTGATACTTATGACGGGATTTTGAATGAAAGACTTATTTATGGAATATATTTCACATTGTTGGTTTTATTGATACTGTTTGATTAAAATAATTGTACCATAATTCCGAGAACATCTTTCACCACTCTTCCTTATACAGCTGTTGAAACTAAGACAACTGTCATGCCTGATGTTTCTACCATATGGACATATGAGAATACCAACACAACACAGTTAACAACTGGATCAGACAACGTTGAACCTGAGCCTACAAATTTTTCAACAGGTATAAAAACAAAATATGGTCCTTACAAATCATGAATACGTTTACATAAGGTAATATTCAATTCTGCTTTACAGCCTCAGTTGTCACTGATGGAGAACCTAAAATCCACACAGGTGAGTTTCAACTTGATGTTATGGTTTACAGATTGTGCATGAATAAGAAGTGTTAATAATCTTGTTTTCATCAGGCGCTGTGGTGTCTGCTACAATCGGAGGCGTTGCTATAATCTTTCTCTTAATGCTGACAGTATGCTTCAGGAAGTACAGAAAAACCCCAAAACCACAACTACAAGTTCACGTCAACAGCACAGATCTCGGTAGTGCACATGAACAAGAGGTATGAGATGGAAAATTGGAGATCACACTGTCGGGAGGTCCCTTCACAGAACAACTGTATTCCTAGAGATTGGTGACTGTTTAGAAACAACAAATCAAAGAAAGTAGAAAATGATCAGGGGTCTTTTCCGTGTTTCAAACGAAAACATGTGAAGAGGGGTTTTCCAAAAGTCGTTTCTCTGTTTTTTAAATTGTGGACTTTTTGAATGAGGATGTGTTAAAACCACAGTGTTATATCAGTGTTGCACTAAAAGAATGGTTTGACATTTTAGTTAAAATGCTCGTTTACTTTACAGTTGGGAGTTAAAAGTAATATTGTATTGAGCTCTGGTGATCTGGGTCACCATAAGAGATGCTCTGGCACACTATCAGATGCTACTATAAGTCACTTTTGTTTCAGAAGCACACACTGAGTGACACCACTAGATGAAGAGATAAATTCTACTGCTGTGTCTTCCTGTTAAATGTAATTTAAAGCCAGGCGATGGTTAACTAAGCTCACTGAAGAAACTAAGAACAGGGAGGAAAAGCTAGACTGGCTTTGTCCACAGATAAAAGTACCTGAAAGCATCTAAAGCACATTGACTGTAATGGAAAATTTTAAGATTCTGCTTTTCTTTGTGCTAAACTGATCTGACTGAATGGAAAGCACGTTGATTAGCTAGTCACATTTCACTTTAATTTATAGTAGAACCTCATTGATATTTAGGTACTTATGAAATTTGGAAGTACAGCACCACCAGGTCAAGAAACTGGAGGTTGTGGTCGCCTTTTTAAGATGGGGAACTAGAGGGTATAACTTTTTATCTTCCCTGGAAAGGTCTATGCTGTGGAACTGGAAATCAGAATCAGGCTACAAATAGAGCCTTGGAATAAGAAGAAATATTTAGTTTTTTTGTTCTGGTTGTGAAACACTGAAACCTGCTCTATACATGGTAGTTTCCCCAACCAGTCCTCCTACATGTGTTTTGTAGGTGTTTTGCAGACACAGATTTAAGAGCACAGAGCTCCTTCTGAATAGAAGCTTCTTAGGTGAGGTGTTTTCTAAGTGGCTAACTGGGAATGAAATCCAGAGCACACTGGTAAGCTTATTCCTCTCAGTTGGATCTGGAACACCTCTGTGTTCTCCTGCTTAGACTGCTACTTTAACACTCACCCAGGTAATGGCAGAAGATGAATGGATGGATTTTTATGAAATGGGTTTATTTTTATGGAATTACAGTGCTGTGAAAAAGTATTTACCCCCTTTTTGATTTCTTAGTTTTTTTTTACATATTTGTCAAACTTAAGTGTTTCAGATTGTCATGAACATTTTAATATAGAACAAAGATAATCAAATAAAACAAAAATACAAAATAAATACAGAATGCAGTTTTTAATTTCTTTTAATTAAAGGGAAGAAGGTATTGAAACTTATCTGGCCCTATGTGAAAAAGTAATGCCCCCCTAAACCTAATAACTAGTTGTGCCACCCTTAGCAGGAAGAACTGCAAACAAGTGTTTGTGATAAGTGGCAATCGGTGTTTTGGCCCAGTCTTCTTTGCAGCATAGTTTTAATTCAGCCACACTGGGGACTTTTTGAGCATGAATGGCCTGTTTAGGGTCATGCCGAAGCACTGACTAGGCCACTCCAAAACCTTCATTTTGTTTTTTCAGCCATTCACTGGTGGACTTGCTGGTATTGCATATAATTATCCTACTGCATAACTCACATGCACTTGAGCTTCAGGACACAAACTGACGGCCGGACATTCTCCTTCATGATTTTCTGGTAGAGAGCAGAATTGTTGGTGTCAGCTCTCACGTTATTGTATCACGTCCTGTTTCTGTTCCGGAGCAAAGTGGTGTTTTTCTGTATCTGATAGCCTAGTATGTGTAGTTCGATCAACCTAGATAATGACATATTCACATGCTTTATACAAAGCACACGCTCTGCTGAATCACCTGTAAATTCTATTCACATTATTCACTTAGTGTGTTTTTAGGAATTCACTAGCATGGCGTAGCGTTTTGCATGGCTAACAGCATGGCTTCTTCTCCTGTCCCTCTTGTACTTTCCTGCTATGTGTGTCAGATATTTATTATTCCTTGGCCTCCTTTAGCAAAAAGGATACTTTTAACAAATGTAGCCTGTTTTTAGCTTTGGAGGCAAGGCTGATTGAGTGGGAGACTCTGCTCCACACCCTGGAAAATCCAGTAACGAACCAGGCCCCTGTAGTCAATACGGACCAAGTTAGCTTAGCTGCCGTCATCTGTCCCCCAGCAAATCCTGAGCAGCTGGGAAAGCCAGTTGTGAGACTGTGAGGAGGAAGTGTAGTCCTAAACAGAAGCCCCTGGTACACCACCAACGAATTCACATCGCTAATCGTTTTCCCCATTCGGCAACACACTGAGGAACAAACTCTGGTTATTGGTGACTGTTTTGAGAAATGTGAAGCTAGTGACACCAGCAACCATAGTCGAATGTCTTCCAGGGGCCAGAGCAGGTGACAAAAGAGTTCATATTGAATTGGTGTGTAACTGCAAAAACAATGTTGGACTCTGTAGTTTTCTCTGGGCCCCTCCCCAATTGGACCAGGAGCGACGTTTTTAGCTCCATGTTCTCCTTGAATTGCTGGCTGTAGCTGAGTGGTGTCTAACAAAACGATGTGGCAAAGTTTCTGGGGAAAACCTGGTCTTGTTAGGAGACGATGGAGCAGCTCTCATTTCTAGAAACACTAAGTGTGTCCAAACTTTTGACTGGTGCTGTATACACAGTAACCAAATTATTTGTAGCACAATATAGCGGTGGGCCATTCACAGTCTCTATCTTATTGCTGAATCTTGAACATTGACCTTTGCTGAGGCAAGTGAGGCTTGCAGTTCTTTAGATTTTGTTTTGGGTACTTTTTTCACCTCCCGGATGAGTAGTTGATTCACTCTTGGAGTAATTTTGGTAGGCCAGCCACTCCTGGTAAGATTGAGCCCTGTTCCAAGTTTACACCATTTGTTAATAATGGCTGTGACCACAGTTAACTGGTGGTTTTCCCTTAATAAACAAAAATATATTTATCTAATATTAAAATTTGTTTGAATATCTGAAAAATATAAGTGTAACAAACATGCAAAAAAAACCCCAACTAAGAAATCAGGATGGGGCAAATACTTTTCCACAGTACTCTACTGTGTACTGTGTACTAACTTTGCTTTTGAATGCTCTGGACTTATAAAGGTGTTATGACATGTTTGTCTAAATCATATTCCAGTAAAAAACCTAATAAGCAATGCTAATTTATATTTTATCAATAAAAATGATCCATATTTTTACACAAAATATTTAACTTCACTCAGTATAATATAAAAGATTTGTTTGTTTATTTCAACAGGTCACCTTTGGGTATAATGACACTGGCAAAGGGGTAGAGCGTATGCAAAAGTTACCAGAGAGTTCCTCTGTCCATACTCACCAACAACGACTGAATCCACCAACATCTGAACCAGCATCCAAATGTAGCATACCCCTTCATATCTATGAAAACATCTCTTTCTCTAGACTTCCAGAAAATTCCGGACATTTATCCATGGAGGACCAGAATGACCATGATGATAACTCTAGGATTTACATAAATCCTTTGCCAGGTATAAAATCTGACAGAACAGCTGGCGGTACATGTAGAAAACACACATCTAAACCTATGACATACAAAAATACAGAGAGCTGTACAAATAGTGTATCTCCTTGTGTCTCCAGAGACCCCTGTGAATCCACTGAAGAGAAGCCCAGAACACTCTGGTTCGGTTTAGATTTATCAGGAATAAATCAGCATTAATCTCAAAAATTTGATTTATCTAATTTTTCCTGGACATTTGTGGATGAGTGAGCTTCAGCAGTTGGAAGCAACACCTATCTTCATCATTAAGGTTTTACACTAAATGGTGCTATTACTGTGTTTGGTTTATGTCTGTTTCTTTATGCATGTATCTTAATCAAACTTACCTTGCATTCAAGGATGAAAATCTGTGTGAACTACCCTTTGATCCAGTTAATACTTCTGTTTACGGTCAAGTGAAGTGCCTGTGTACATTTTCAGTGAAGAAATGCATTTACCAGATAGACTTTGTATTTCCTTTTTCTGAGTTTGTATTAAGAGTTATCTGTAATCTTCACTTAGCAAGTTGCAATAAAGAGGTGGATCTGTATTTGCAATACATATATACATGTATCTGTATTTTGAGGTTGTTGCTTATCTGGAAGTATTTTGTGGGTGTGTAATTTCAGCACCTTTTCAAAAAGGTCTCGCCACAGTGGAGAAAAAAGTTGTATTTTGGTGACTCCTAGTGGTTATATATTTAATGACATGGTGGCAGACACCACTGTCCACTGATATAGCTAGCTACATATGAACCTTCTGTACATTACTGCAAAACTGAATCATATTTTTGTAATATAACGTCAAACTCACAAACTCACAATGAAGCAAACAAAAAACGTTTCAACATTGCTTAGTTGATTTTATAAAAAAATATAGTTGCTTCTTGAATTTACATCTGACATAAAAAAGAGAAAGTAAAAGATTTCAGATTGGAAACAAGACAGGAGGCAGTTTAAAAGAGATGAAGCAGAGAGTGAAAGGACAAAGGATCTCAGTGTTTAATGCTTTCTGTAAATAATAGTTTCATGCACCTTAAATGTTCTAATGTGTGCTCTTAGCAAACTTTTTGTTGTTTCAGGAGTCTTGTTGATAATGGCTGTGAACATGCAACTACGTAAAAAGAATACTTAATAAAGGATTTATACAAGCTAAAGAGAAGGTTGTTATTTTTTTTTGTCCACTAGAGAATAGCAAGCTCTGTTAATGGCAAATAGGTTCTCAAACAGCCACCAAATTTTATTCCAGTATCAGTTTGTTTCTACCATTTCCTATGGAACAAAAAAAGTCTCTTTAGCTGCTAAACGCTACAGTAGGTTTACCATTTGCAGAATGTGTGTGCTATTTTGTGCTGAAGAGTCAGCATACAATTAGTTTATTTAAAAAAAAAGAAAAGAAAGAAAGCTTCCTGTTGTGGTTTAAATTTGGTGTGGACAGGTTTTTACATGAAAGAGGAAGAGTTTTAACACATGAACGTGGAAGCACCTGATTTAACACAGGGACATTCTTTGGTCCAGGTTCTCGTCTTATAAAGTGGCTGAGGAGAGAACCTGACTCTGTGGACTGAAGGTAAATTGGGAGTAATGGGAAAAATCTTGGGCTCACGGAGAACAACTATAGCTGTTATTATTACTATACTACAAATCCAAGGTGAGTTTTATATGATTTTGACTTTAAAACCTAATGTTATTCTGATTTTTTACAAAAAAATAACTGTATGTAACACCAATGCTTACTGGCAGCTCTGATCAGCACCAAAACCACAGCTCTTACCACTGCGGAAGGTGAGAGTTTTGTCTTCAGATGTGAATATCCAAGTGGCTGGCGGAACAATCCAAAGTACCTCTGCCGTGCTGATGAGTGCTCCAATAACCTGATAATGACAGACAAACATGACCAGTGGGACAGGAAAGAACGCTTCTCCATCTATGACAACACCTCAGGAAGCTTCTTCATTGTTAGAGTGGATAAACTCTATTCAAATGACAGCGGGACATACTGGTGCGGGGTGGATGTCAGCTTCCGACCTGATTTTATCAGTACCATAGAACTGAATGTTTCCCAAGGTACAGTATGTCTATACACAGCACAGGCCACAGCTGACTAAATATGGTCTTCAGTTATGCATATTTGCACTTCTCAGAATAAAATATATTTTCTGATTAGTGGGAACTGTCTTATAGGACAACCTCAACTAAGGTTAAATAAGTCAGTAAGTTAGAGAAGTTAACTAAGTTTAAAAGATAGGAGCTGTGTGTTTTGTCTTATGGATTAACATACTTAGCAGGAGTAAAATCTTTATTAGGGGCATTCTGTTTGTGATCCCGAGAATAATAAGTCATACATACCATACATATGTAATACTACTTTCCCCCTTACATGTTCTGCTTTTGTGAAGTTTCTGTTTCAGCTGTACAGTGGGGTCCAAAAGTCTGAGACTTTTTAAAAACTTTCATTTAAAATATTTTCATGTAAACTTGGAAATATGCACAAATTTAGAGGGTTTAGAAACATTTAAAACACACATTTGTAAACTAATGGGCTTTAATTAACTGACCTAAAACAAATTGGTATTACTGATTTTGTTAATACTTTGTTATAAAAGGTCAGATTTAGTTGTTTCCCTTTCATTTAAGCAGCATTCAGACATTATTCAGGTGTATTCAAGCTATTTTTTCCCGGTTATAAACATTAGAGTAGTTTAACTTTCATTGTGGAACTAGTCAGAACTAGACAAAAGTTTCAAAAGTCAACGTCAAAGCAGAAGGGGCTTTCCTAGCAAATTGTGGCCAGACTGGATGTTTTTATAGCCGCAGCAGTAATCTCAATGGAGTAACAGTCTCTAAATTACTTCTCAGGAAGTGAACAAGGCCAAATGATTTGGGTGAAGTACCAGTGTTTCACAGTGGATGGCTGGAAAGGAGGTCATGCTGAAAATTTGAGATTTCTGGCCTGACAGAAGTCAGAATTTAAGGAGACAAAAAAAAAAGGGAAGAGAGTGATCCAGCAGTGTATGAAACCTACAGCAAAACATGCTGGTTTTAAGTTATTTTAGGGTTGAACACGTGCACAGAATCAATATCACTTTGAGCAAGGAGAAGTAGCACTTCAGTTTTATGAGAAATTTTCCATCCCTTGGTATGCATGTTTGTAAAGATTCACACTGCAGCAAGATAAGGAGTAATAAAGACCTAAAACAAAACAGTGTTTGCTTTGTACAGATTTATGAAGAGCATGCCAGTTAAAGAAAACTAAAGGGGCAAACCAAAGTACTCTAACATATATTTATTATTTCAGAGACTCATTTCATGGAGCAGAAGTGTTTTTACTGATGTTGTCAAAGTTTTGGATCCCTCTGTGTATATTTTCATTTTATTTGTGTATTTATAAACTCCTCTTTTTGTATTTGCATTTTCAAGTAAAAGTAATACCAGCCTATCCAATGGAACATGCAACAGAAAGTAAGTGGTGTGTGTGTGTGTGTGTGTGTGTGTGTGTGTGTGTGTGTGTGTGTGTGTGTGTGTGTGTGTGTGTGTGTGTGTGTGTGTGTGTGTGTGTGTGTGTGTGTGTGTTTTCATCTGGTTTATATTCAGATTCATTTGTGTGCAATATCCACAATATTAACCTCAGTTGTTACCTCCTGAAGGGCTCCACCTACCGCTGGTCCTGACTGCGATTATGTGTGTGGCAGCACTCCTGTTTGTGTGTCTATTCACATTATGTCTTCTACTGGTTGTGAAACATAGAAGATCAGTCCCACCACAGAATAAAGAGGTATGTCCACCACAGAAGCTTTTAGACATGCTAGCAGCATTGCAATAGCAGTCTTCATTTTGCAGTTTCTCAGCAATAATCAGTAACATTTGGGATGTTCAGGAAACCTAAAAATAAATTGCAATAACAGATCAAAATGGAAAGAAGATGACAATGATTAATCATGAAGGCAGACTCAACAGGTCATAACCTTACTCTGAAAACCACACCCACAGAGAGAAAAAAGTAATACCACGTATGCAATTAAAATGCCCAAAAAAAATCTTTACCTGGCAAAAGTTTTTACTATATCAGAGGATTATTAGATTAGATTAGATTAGATTAGATTAGATTAGATTAGATTAGATTAGATTAGATTAGATTAGATTAGATTCGATTAGATTAAACTTTATTAATACCTTGGGAAGATTCCGTCAGGGAAATTGACGAGCATTTGTTAGAAAGCAAATATAAGCTGTGTGTTAGCTAAAATGCCTACAAACACAGTAACATTACTTGTGGGTACCACAAGTTATGCTTTAACCAGCATAACAAAAAATATACAGTAGTAGCCTAAAAGTGACTTAATGCTTCCTATACACATATGCATAGTGAGTGTGAGGATCCCACAGTTTTCCTTTTTTCTTTGTTACATTGTAGTGGTGGGTCAGCTGAAGTTGGTTTCCGATTGCAGCTTCCGATTCGGGAAATGGCTAAAGGGCCATTCCACTTAATGTTTCGCTACCTTCAGCATCTTTGATCTGCTCTAGTTAAAAATCTACAACACCTACACACTTCAAACCTGGATTAGATTATTCTGCACTAATAGCAGAGTATTTAAAACCAAGTGTGTGATTTGTGAAACCTTGATCTGATTTGTGAAACTTCAATAAATGGCCATTTCAGCACTTTTTTTCCCATCTGGATCACACTAGAACTGCCCCAGCTCCAAAACTACAACACCTACACACTTCAAACCTGGACTAGATTATTCTGGACTAAGAGCAGAGTATTTAAAACCAAGTGTGTGATTTGTGAAACCTTGATCTGATTTGTGAAACTTCAATAAAGGCACATTTCAGCACTTTTTATGCATCTGTATCACACTAGAACTGCCCCAGCTCCAAATCTACAACACCTACACACTTCAAACCTGGATTGGATTATTCTAAACTGATAGTAGAATAATTTAAACCAAGTGTTTGATTTGTGAAACCTTTATCTGATTTGTGAAACTTCAATAAAGGGCGATTTCAGCACCTTTTTTGCATCTGGATCACACTAGAACTGCTCCAGCTCCAAAACTACAACACCTACACACTTCAAACCTGGATTAGATTATTCTGGACTAATAGCAGAGTATTTAAAACCAAGTGTGTGATTTGTGAAACCTTCATCTGATTTGTGAAACTTCAATAAAGTGCCATTTCAGCACCTTTTTTCCCATCTGGATCACACTAGAACTGCCCCAGCTCCAAAACTACAACACCTACACACTTCAAACCTGGACTAGATTATTCTATCGTACTGGCTAAATAATTAGAGCACAATGAAAAGAGCACAATGAAATTAGAGCAATTAGAGCACAATGAAAAGAAAAGTCAAAATAGGCAAGTGTGTGTTAGTGTGTGTTAGTATGACAAGTCATACTAACACATAAACAAGCCATAAACATGCCAAACTTCAAACTTGTAAACACTTTTATTTCAGAGCTTTTCTTTAATGATTTGATCGTCTCTCTATTTCTGCTCGTAGTTGCATGAGAAGCTCTCCTCTCTCACTGCAAAAAAGGCATTAAGTTATAAATCACTTGAATTCTTTTTCTGTTTCTTATACATGATTATTTTTAGATTGTCATATTGTCATTTTAATTCTCTTACCTCTCCTCCACTTGGCCATGTTCAATTTGTTCCACTGCCTCAGCCCTGGTTAGTGCTCTGGTGTTTTCCAGTGCATTTATGAATGCCTGCGTTACATCCAAAAATGTGATGGTAAAAACTGTTTTCTAAAAATACAAATATTTACTTTACATTCTAATAAAGGTTACAAAGGGTTTACGCTAACATGTTTCATTATTTCAGACCCTGCTTCACCTCACCTATTTCTACCTATCTTTGTTGTGACCAGTGGACTTTCAAACAGCAGATTTCTTTTGAAAAATGTTTTTGTTGCACTACTGGTCTTTTTTCATAAGTCAATGAGCATGAAGAACAGGTGCTAATGGCCTCATTATTTGACTCAGGTGTGTTAAAGCAGAGATACATTTAAAAGTTGCAGGACACCGGCCCTGGAGGCTGGAATTTGACCCCCCAACCTAAAGGAAGCCTTACCTTAAAAAAAGGTCAATTAAACCTAATAATACATACATTTCAATTGACAGTAGTAATCAAACAAGCCAGTAAAGTTCAGATTATGATTCACACTTGTTCCAAGCAGTTTCTTTATCTGAGGAAACCCAGCAGATAGCATCCAGTCATGGATGTGCAACATTCACTCTTTGTTCAGCATGGAGCCACAGTCGACAATGATTTGCATTTGTCTTTAACTTTGCAGCAAACCCTTATAGCAAGCAAGCATGTAGCGACAACAGAGAGCAAACACTTCTTTTAACCTGGAACAACCTTCCCATCGTCAGTGTGAACAGCCATCAACCATGACCAACTGGGGGTTTAAGCAGATAAACGACACTGAAAAAGAAGCACTTATGTAGGAGTACTTTCTGTGTTAAAGAAGAGCAAAAAGTTAATACCAGAAGAAAGAGATCATGAAGTTGTTGGAAGCATTATCCCAGTTGGTATCAGAGATAAAAAGAACACAAGACCAAATCTTGCTACACTGAAGATGAAAAAAATAGAGAAAACAGAAAGTTAAACGTGGAAATAACAGCAAAATAATGCAAATTTCAGAGAAGGAAGAGTTCAGTTGTCGTGTGGTCCAGATGGAAAAAAGTGCTGAAATGGCCCTTTATTGAAGTTTCACAAATCAAATCAAGGATTCACAAATCACACACTTGGTTTTAAATACTCTGCTCTTAGTCCAGAATAATCTAATCCAGGTTTGAAGTGTGTAGGTGTTGTAGTTTTGGAGCTGGAGCAGTTCTAGTGTGATCCAGATGGGAAAAAAAGTGCTGAAATGGCCCTTTATTGAAGTTTCACAAATCAGATAAAGGTTTCACAAATCACACACATGGTTTTAAATACTCTACTATTAGTTGAGAATAATATAATCCAGGTTTGAAATGTGTAGGTGTTGTAGTTTTGGAGCTGGGGCAGTTCTAATGTGATCCAGATGCAAAAAAGGTGCTGAAATCGCCCTTTATTGAAGTTTCACAAATCAGATAAAGGTTTCACAAATCAAACACTTGGTTTAAATTATTCTACTATCAGTTTAGAATAATCTAGTCCAGGTTTGAAGTGTGTAGGTGTTGTAGATTTGGAGCTGGGGCAGTTCTAGTGTGATACAGATGCATAAAAAGTGCTGAAATGTGCATTTATTGAAGTTTCACAAATCAGATCAAGGTTTCACAAATCACACACTTGGTTTTAAATACTCTACTATTAGTTGAGAATAATCTAGTCCAGGTTTGAAGTGTGTAGGTGTTGTAGATTTTTAACTAGAGCAGATTAAAGATGCTGAAGGTAGCGAAAAATTAAGTGGAATGGCCCTTTAGCCATTTCCCGAATCGGAAGCTGCAATCGGAAACCAACTTCAGCTTCGTGTCGGACGGTTGGTTGAGATGTTTTGCGACATCTGTGTGTCTACACTGAGCAGGAGGGGGGTGGGGAGGGGGTTATGGCCACACACGGCAAAGTGAGCACACGAAGGAGGGAGGAAGTCTCCGAAAATGTTCTCTCAGGAAATGAGCGTGAAAACTTTTCACTTTAAATAGGCAGACAGAGGGCACAGGAGCTCATGCAATGGTGCATAGACTGTGTATTAGTAGCACTGGGCCCCTCAGAGAGAATCTTCTCCAAAACAGGGCAGATCATAACAAAGGAGAAACATGAACCATTCCACAGAGCTGAGGCCCTTGATTTTTCTGAATGCCAGTCTTTCACCTGGAAGCTGCTTATTGAGTGATGTTTTGTTTTTTCACTGTACATAGTTGCAAATTTACTAATAATATAGACAATCTGAAATTGGACCTTTTTGTCTAATTGAGATGAGTCTTTGTTTTTGTAGCACTCTATTCCATGTTGAGTATATAAATAAAGCCATATTTAAAATAATCATTTGGTATATTGTACATTTTTACATTAGTAATTCATTTTAAACTTAATTTGCTAATAAATTAATTTAAGCTAAAAAAAATCTAAGGAACCATTTGGGAGCCAAAAGAGACGGTTCTTTTTATTGAGCTGAGCCAAAAGAACTGGCTCTCTAAAAGGAGCTGAAGTTCCCATCACTAATACATTGTATCAAAAGGCTTGGCTTTTTGGTTTGGCAGCTTTAAAAGCTGTTTGCAATGTTTGTTTTGTTTTTCCAGTTTTTTTGGTAGCAGAAGGAATTGATGGAGGCATGTTCATGAAATGCAGAACAATAAGCTCGTCGACCCTTTGGTGTGGGTGGAACTGAACTGTGTTCACATGCTGCAGGGATGATGCTTTTTTGTAGGCCAAATTTGAAGTTAGCATTGTGATGGGCTTCTTTTAGTTACTGCAGGAAATAAGCTCAGCAGGAAATAAAAATTTATGATTCTCAAAAAGGTTTGTCCAGCAAGATACCTTTCACAGATAAACGCTATTTTTTTTAATGATTTTTGAAGCATAGATGCACGCAGGAGAAGTAAATCACTAACATTAGATTTTAAAGAAACAACACCATGACCACGTAACTTCAGTGACACCACCACTGTGCTCCTGTCTTCCATGTGATGACACTGAATATTCCTGAATGTTTAGCCACTAATTACAAGCACCTTCTATAGGATCCATAACAGCTTTAAAATTCACAAGTGCAGAAATGACATAGTTCATGTTGTAGAGTAAAATATAAATATCTAACATTTTTGTTACCCACACACCTTGTTGCAGCCATCTAACCAAAAATCCATTCACAAAACCCACTGACTTGGAGAAGAGAGAAACAGAAGTGCTAGTTTAGTACCACAAACACAAAAGATAGAATCAAAGCTAGATGTAGCCTCTGCAATGTCACCCACAGGTTTTAGACTTCATATTTTAAAGGTTCAAAGTCAGTATTTTGCCTGTTTTTGTTTATTTTTTTGAGCCAGAAGTTACCATATTTGGATGAGAGGATGGACTGCTGAGTTATCAACTAACATGAGCAAGTTTGCAAACTATATGGGTGCAATGCAGCAACTGACACAATACATCATTATTATTAATGTTAAATAAAATACAAAAAAATAAATAAATTACTAGAATTTCACCCTCCAAAACTGAAGCACAGACTACTGTACCACAAGTAAGTCATATCTCTGAGAGTATTTCATTAAAACACTCCAAAAGACACCTATACCACAAACACACTGGGGAGATCCAATCCAGTGACTCCAGATCCTGAAGGTGAGGCCCAGCAGCCCCCAGCCACCTTCAGGTGTGTTGCAGCACCTGTCCAGATGAGGCTGTTAAAAACAAACAAACAAAAAAACCCACCAGCAACAAAAAAGGTTTATTGTACCATTTTATTGCTCTAAAGCAATAAAATGATTGTGAACCTACCCAGACATATTTCTCTAAGTTGAATATTATGACACTGGACTCTATGGGGCTTTACCTTTGGGGTCAGCTCCAGAGATTTCCCGTTGTTTAGTATTTATTTATTCAGTGCTCTATGCCTGCGTTAAAAGGACAAGTGTGGAAGATGAGGCTGCCCAACAACAATCTGAATACTCCATCTTCACCCTTACTTATCCAAACATGTAGGAGAACATATGGCAGCTGTCATTTGAATCTAAAAATGCAAAAGGACCTCTCTTGAGCCACTGGTGGATTTGCATATTCAGGTAGAATTTTTTTGAGAAGGCAAGGTCTGGAGAAGAGGATCATTCTAAGCTAATAAAAAACAATCATTTAGAATTAAAGATGATTATATACTGATGAAAGCCTAATTATGAATCCTATTTATGCTCACAGTTATGCAGTAGTCCCTTAATATCAAAGCACAGCCTCAGAAAACTGCAAGTGCTGTAATTTGCTGAAAATAGAACACTGTTTACTAAACAAACAAATAAAATATGATCTTCTGTCTGCACTTTATTCTTTTGTTCTTCTCACAGAATACATCTGACTATGAGACTATGATGCCACAGGTAAAAACTGAGCCCAAATGCTGCTGCGACTGTTCAGTCCCAGACTGCACTAAACCTTCAGCTTTACCACCACCACCACCACCTGACTTCTGCCCCAGCTTCTTATCAAAGCATCGGGAGTCTGCTCTCTCATTCGGACTTGGCGAATATGTTGATGTGGATACATTAGGGCACATCTCCCAGTACCAACATCTGGATCTCAGTCAGTTAGAGGGGCATGTCTATCACAATCTTCATGTAAACAGCAGTCTTAAACATGAACCTGTTAAAGAGGAGATTGATGTGAATATGAAAGTATAATTCTTGGCAAGTTACAACTTAAGTCTTGGTAGTATGTTTCCATCAGTTATCATGGCTTCTCACAAAAGTACTGGTGACATACAGTAGCTTGGTGAATGTGTAAATAATAGAAATCATGACCACAATTGTGACAGTATGATTCTGGTTTAATATACCAGATTTATCCTTTACTATGTTTGGATGAAAGAAAGAGTTCAGTAACTCAAGAGTTTTGGATCTTTTGCAAGTTCATAAAGTGTACATGTTTGCTTTTTTTCTCCTATTTGTAGAAAAAAATGTGACATTTTTACAATGGCACAATCAAAAGACACACACACACACACACACACACACACACACACACACACACACACACACACACACACACACACACACACACACACAAAATCTAGATGGATGATTTAACTAGTCTCGGTTTGCTTTACGATATATATTTGCCAAAATAAACCAAGTGGTTTATATTTGAAGTTTTTCTTGTAGTCATTGCCTGTTACCTCTTGACTGTTCATTATGAGAGAAGTCCATGGGAGCGACATGCTGATGGTCATGGTTTTGGGGACAGAATTAGCCAGAGGAAACTGATGAAAGACAGGAAGTGCAACCAGAAAGCAGAACCAGCAAAGAAAAGCAGACTTACTATTCATTTGGAGAGCATTACAGAAGGCATATGATTAAGAGAAAAGAAAAGAAAAGAAAAAGCCAGGGACAGTAACAAAAAGAAATCGTATTTGAAGCATGGAGGCGACTTTGATCTTTGTAATATTTCTTCTGGAAGGTAAGTCTACTGAGATGAATTCATTTTGTCCACAGTTAACTGACCATTTATGCAAAATAGTGCAATTTCATTGAGTAATATCTCATTTTCGTATTTAAACACACAAGTTCAGAAATTTTGTAATACAAAAAAAAATTGTCTTAATATAAATGCTGCAGATGTTTTATGGTAAAAGCTAATACTTAAAATGCTTTGTCTTTGCAACTTAAGTCTTCAAGTTAAAAAAAAAGTCTGTAAATTTATGATATATATTTTAATAGTCCAATTCATTAAAATCAATTTTCTCTCATAACTTAGACATACATATGGCCAGACTCTCAGCTATATTCATGTACATATTATAAAAGTTTCTTCAGGGGGATTTGTCCTCTCCCGATGCTTTGATAAGAAGCTGAGCCTGATAAAAAAAAAGAAAGACTGATAAAAATAAAAATCCCCTCTGTAAAAACCGTTGACTCCAATGTACCACCTCTATCCAGTTTTTTAGATTTGTGTATACAAATTACTGAATATTGCCACATTTGCACATGTAAACATAACATGTGTGGCACCATTTAAGGGGAAATAAACAGGTTTTTCAGTATAAGATTTATTGCCAAGAAGCACTGTTACAACCAAGAAATAATGAAAATTAGATTTGAAAAGTTCTGCTTTTAAGGAGCACAAAATATAGTATTTCTCAATGTTTGCAGTATAACTACTTCAACTCAACACTTCTAATCACAAATCAAAACAAGATCTGACATTTGTTGCTATGTGTGTGTGCTTTGTCTAGGATTATGGGAGACTAAAGCTGAGTCAGTAACAGGAAGTGCGGGCCAGACGATCACAATAACTTGCTCTCACAGTAACGCCTACTCCAATGTTAAATATTTCTGCAAAGATGAATGCACAGATAAAGACATCCTCATAAAAACCAGTGACAAAAATAAAGAGTCAAATAAGAAATACAGGATTAAAGATGAAGGAAACACATTCAGCGTCACCATCTCTGATCTGCAAGTGAGCGACTCAAGAACGTATTGGTGTGGAATTGAAAGAGTTGGTGTTGACACATATAATGAAGTAATCCTTGAGGTTTTAGGTGAGTTGATTCAGTGCTTTATGTATAGCTTTCATGATGTTATTTGTTCCAACTAAAAGCTTCCTTGTCACTGTAGCGTGATGGACATTTCACAACAGTGTCTCAAAAATGTGTCTTTCACAACACGGTTCAGTTCAGTTCAATTCAATTATATTTACACAGCTTCAAATCGCAACAAACAGCCACCTCAAGATGCTTTAGTGACAAAAGAAATGGATGCTAGCCCAGCAGTCAACATGATAGGACTCAGAGACAAAACAAAGAACAAAATTAACATGCTCCATTTTTTTTTGTCTTTTATGCACAGCCAACACAGATAATGCAGCTCATAAGGATGGTTATTTCTCCCGTAAGCAACTCACTATGTGTGTGTATGTGTGTGTACATTTGTCTGTGATAGATAAAGTTCCATGTGATATGTCATTACTGATTTATAACATTTTCAGAGACGCTGCTGTATACTGGCGTAACTCTCGGTGTGGTGGTGCTGGTGCTGGGCATGGCCCTTCTAATTTTCTTCAGACATCGAAACGGTAACATCAGCACATCATCTGGTATGAAACTGAAAGAATAGCTTCAAAATACTCATTTAACCACTGCAATTATTGTTGCTGGCTGATTATTTCAGTAATGTAGTAATACATAACTGGATATTTTCAGGAAGTTGAAGTAGGGTAAGGGTGAGGGTAGTTTGTTTTCACAGGAATGACTGACTGTCAGTTCATCATCATTTTTTTTACAGGAAATTACCATGACGCAGTGTATACACCATCCATTCAGAAAAAAGATGCACTCCATGACAAGGACGCCTTCCCATCCAAGAAAGATCAAGAAACAGACCGTGGAACTGACAGCTTCAGCACCAGTCAGAATCTGGATGCATCAGAGCCTCTGAAGCAATCCGACGATCTCTTTTACACAACTGTTAGCTTCAAAAATTCCACAGAGTGCAGCAGCATTAGACCTTATAGTGTGACAGCTATATACTCGTCCCCTAAACACGAATCAACAGCAGACTCAACCATCTATGACAACATCTGAAATCAGAGCTGATATCTCATGCAAAATACTTCTATGGGGACATTTCAGTTGTATTATATTTATATTTATATATATAGATAGATAGATATATTTATTTGTTATGAGTTAATTATTTTAAAAAATCTGATTCAACTTCAAATCAGACATACTGTATGCTGTGAAAATTATATATTATATAGATAACAAACATAGATTTTTATCTTATTCTCTTTTTGTAGTTTATATGTGTCTATTTATATAAGACAGAAACTGAGAAAGTGATATGAGCAAACAAAGAGGTCATGGGGGACGAGGTTTACTCTATGCCTCTAATGTAGCTTTGCTTTGATAAAGGTCCCTGGACAAAGATCAAACCCTTAGTTTGAATTCTTACTTGGTGGCCTAAAATCTCATGAAGTGAAACCAGAGTTTAAAAAAACTCTGGTTACGTGGAACATTCACCATCTGAGTTTACTGTTTTGAGCACTGAGCACAGCACATGCCTTTTTCAGATGATTTTAACACACATTTAAATTATTGTGTACTACAGAAAATAAAACATTTTTTGGAGCAGTAAATCTTGGTTAAATATATTCTCTCTGGGGAAAAAAAAACAGAAGTTAAAGTAGTTTCAAAAACAACCATAGAAGACTCTTTGTGAATATTTGTTTTTCACTTGAAGCTGATTGTTCAGTAGAAACAATTTTAGATGGTTTTTCAACGCGGCTGAGATCGGGTAAGGGAACTGGCCTCATCAGCCACCTCAAAGTCTTCTGTAAGTAAAAAAATTGTTTGATGAAAGGCAGAGTTACAGTATACACAACACACAGATGCTAAGTATGGCTCCAGAGCCTACCTGTAAATTCCTTTCATATCAAACTGTAATCTAGTGACTCGTGACCTCACCGTAAAAAAAACAAACTGTAATTCAACCGAGTTTTTTTTTTTATTATTTTAAAGAATTTTCCTCTTATTTTTAAATATGTGAAACATCAATGAAATTACAAAAAAAGACAGTTAATTAGCAGCCACTGTAAAATAATGTGAAATAAGACCTGTGAATATATATGTTTTTAAAAAGAAAATTTTAAATGGAAATTTTTTTCCCACAAAAAAGGACTGCAAAAATACAGTTACAAGTGTAACATAATTTTATAAATATGTCATGTTTATTTTAAACATAAAACTGTTAAATTCTAGTTTATTGCTGTAAATACATATCTAAAATATGTACACTGCGTGTTTGTTCATTAAATAACAGATATCCTGTGTCATTATGGAAGTTTTCATTACGAAAAAGGTGGGGAAAAAATTCTACAATCTCCATCCATCCATCCATCCATCCATCCATAGATCCATCCATCCATCCATCCATAGATCCATCCATCCATCCATCCATAGATCCATACATCCATACATACATCCAAAAAAAGTATGTAAATAAAGATTAATCTGTTGTTTGTTGTTACTGCATAAGACAGTTTTCAGTGGTCCTATAGTTTGTAAAGTTTAGTATGCCATTGTTTCAGTAACAAGGGAAGTTATTCTCATATTTTGATTTTTAAAAGCACAAGAGCAAATGTGTCTAAATTACATCTGTGTATAAATGACACTACATTAAATTTGACGTGGAGTCAAACAATATCTGTAAGACAAATGAAAATTTCAGCTAGTCTGCATCATTTTACAAATATTTTGTTCAGTTTCTGACAATTTCTGAGCATTTTCATCTGATACCTGAAAGTTATATATGAATATTAATTTGATTATTCACTTTTTTTTTTGTTTGTTTTTCTCCACAGCACAGCACCAACACTCTCACTCTCCATCGATCTCTGTCTCTCTCTCTCTCTCTTCTCCTTTATAGCACCCTTTTATTTGTGCAGTGGCAGAAAAAATATAGTAGTGAGAGTAAAATTGGTAAATCAGACAACACAAGTGACATGATGATTCATCGTGAAGGAATTTACCTTAATATTTTTTTAACTGTGGAAAACTATGCAAGGTTTCTGACCGACAATGACGACATCATTAAACAATCAGCAGCAGCTTAATAGCAGGTTCTGCTGTCTGGCTTTCTTAGGACTGAAA
Source organism: Archocentrus centrarchus (assembly GCF_007364275.1). Taxonomy (NCBI): domain Eukaryota; kingdom Metazoa; phylum Chordata; class Actinopteri; order Cichliformes; family Cichlidae; genus Archocentrus; species Archocentrus centrarchus. The sequence continues at coordinate 29,909,688 of NC_044346.1, read as the reverse complement.
TTTATTTTAAATGTTATGATGAAAGGTGGTGATTAGCAGCTGATTAGCTATTGTACTCTCACTCTTTCTCTTCTAATTTTCTGTCTCTGTTTCTCTCACTCTTTCTGCACAAAGAGATCCACGTCCATCGTTCTTCAACATCATGCAAATACGTCAAGTTATGTGGTAGAAAAACAGAGCTGCCACACTCTTATATGTGCAGAGGCAGACGTGTGGCAGTGAGAATATAACAGCTAGGTCAGAGTACACAGATGTCATTGTGACTGATCATGGGGCCTGTAATATTTATCTTATTATAATTTTAAATTAAAATAGAAACTATAAAATGTTTCTGACTGAAACAACAAGGATATCATTAAAAATCATAATTGGCAATTATAGTTATTTGAGTACTTCTGTTTTGATTTTATTGCTGCATTTATACCTCTTCGGGTCTGAGGAAAATGTGGTCTTTTTAACCACATATAGATTTATCAGACAGCTATAGTTACAAATATCTCTGTGATCAGCTCTTAAAACATGAAACACAGTTTTATATTAGATCATAAAACTGTACAGCTTTTAAAATGATCTTAACAAACTCCACCAGTGTTCACTTATTATTGTGTATTAATGTATCATCATAATTATACAGTTTATCTACTTGCTATAAAGATTCACTGTCACAAAAATAACCACTGAAAGGAAGTAAATTATAGATTTCATTTCAGGAGCTGATTCAGAGTTAGTCATCAAGTGATCAGTGTGTACTCTGAAAGATTTCAAAATGCATCACTTGATCTTAAATATCTAGTCAGTACTTTCAATTCGTCATGTACTGGAAGTTTTTCATTATTAACCAGAAATACTTGATTTGTTATGCAGTAACTCACAACACCCTTTCAACTTTATTGTTTATAAAGTTTACTTTGTCAGTATTTCAGTAACTAGAGAAGTTAAATCTTATTAAAAAATAATCAGTTTCTGTCATGATCCTGGGTTTCAGATCATGACTTTTGTGTTTTGGACTTTTTAGTTCTGTTATTTTCACAGATTTCTTCAGTTTGTTTCTTAGGCTGTTTATGATTTGCCACCTTTGTCTTTCTCTATTTAGGTTATTCTTAGTTCAGGCCACTTTAAGTTTGTTATGCTGTCCTTAGTTGAGGAGTTCTTTATGATGATTCTCCTGTGTTTTTGTAATAATGTGGAGTTTCAGTTTTCCCTCTCTGCCCTGTGTCCCTGTGCCTTGTTTGGTTTCTGTCTGGTATTTGTTTATTCCCTGTGTTCTTGTGATAATGTTATGTGTGGCTGATTTTTTTATCATCTGTATAATCCCTTTCTCTTCATTTTCTATTCCATGCTTAGTTATTGTAATTAATATTTTCTTCAGTTCAGTATCTTGTTCATGTGTCTTGGTCTGCGTGTCTGTGTTTTTGCATTCCTTTTCCTTTGGTCTGAGGTTTTGTATTAGTGACTGCAGTCCTGCCTTGGCTTATAATTTTTTAAGACAACTTCAGAATTAAAACTGTTCTGTTAAGTATAGGTTTATTTGCCTCTGCGTCCTACTCCACTTGCCACACAGCCAACACTTGACAGTTTCCACTATTTCTATGGGACAAATTAATCTCTGTTGGTCTGACCTTTTCTGTATGCAGTCTTATTGTAATTAATATTTTCTTCAATTTGAAGCATTTTCAGTTGATTGTAGCATCTGTTGCTGAAGGTCAAATATGATGCTCTGTCTTCATTTTATTTACCCAGTTAGTCACTCTTCTGTCTTATTTTGCTCCACATCACCCTCTTGTGGAAACTTTGGTGATGAGCTACTGTTAGGTGTGTATGCTGAGTTCTTTTCTCTGTCAGTGTATGCCATTTGTATATGCAGACAATGGAACTGATATCATCTCATCCAGTCAGCCCCAAGATACCAGAAGAGATCACATGGACAAGATTTACTGCAATGTCACTGTTTCATCAGATGGTCCAGTAATACAGGCTGTAGCACTGTGACTTTTACATACGCCTCCCATATAGAAAGTGTTTAACAAATTTATTAGGCCACCTGTCATAAAAACAAAACACAAACTTGCTTAAAACTAAAAATTATGTTGTTTATTAGACAAATATACTGAATTCATATTTTAATACTCAAATTTGAGCTGACACACTGGACTACTCTGAAAAGTCAGAAATCAAACAAGTACAACATTTGACCCCTAAAACGAATTTTTCTGTTCAGGAAGTGGATAACTGTAATTTGGCATCTTAATAAAAAATAATAATGTGCTTTACTATTTTTTTCTGCAGTTTTGTAAAACAGCAAATTTTAAAATTCATGAATAACAACAATAATTGCTTTTTTGCATTTAGCAAATACCATTTTGATTAAAGAGCTTGTGTATACTGCTGGATTAACCATTACAGAAACCTAAAAAATTATTTTGGTAACTTGTACTTTGTTAGGTTTTAAGCATGTGAGGGAAGTTTTTCCTTCATATCACTGCACATCTTCAAACATCAAACCAATCTGAGCAGAAATGGAGCGAACAATAACACAGACAATTATTAGTGTATCCATCTGTGCTTATCGCACGCAAAGAGGTGAAAGATGAAAAAACATATGAATTGTGCCAGAACAAGCATTTTTGTTGCAAATGATCATAAGCAAAACTGTACAGACAGAAACTCCTCAGGATGTCAGGTAAGAGATGGAAATCTGACAAAACTGCTGGCATAAAAACTTCCATATACTAGACATGTACTTTTGGTTTGTCTTTGCAGTTTTGTGAGCATTCTTCTTATTTTGTGGGGGGAAAGTGATAGAAAACAGTATCTAAAAGCATAAAAAAGATGAAAGGGAAATACACTGTTATAAAAATAACTATTTTTTATACTGACTAAATCATTGGAAGAGTACTGCATTATACATGGGTAAATAACATGATAGTAATTTAAAAAATATTTAAACCTCACCAGAACGCTGTACCAACAAACAATGCTTCGGTTTTGGTTTATTATCATAATATCAGTTTTGGAGATAAAACCAAATATACAACCCAGAATTCTGTTCTACTTAAATCTAGTCTATCATTGTTTTTGTCAATCTGAGCAATATGCGCTGCTGGGAAACACAAAGTAAAACATATGAGACACAGAGAACTGTCCAATTACATGTTAAAATCAATAAAACCAGCACTAACACATTACTACCAACAAGTATCTAGAGCTGTGGCCAACACTAAACTGGCTGCAGCTGAATATGCAGTTATGCCTCCATATTGTAAGTGAACTGAAACACAGGAGCACCAACAGTTACTGTGGGTTCTCTACCATAGCTGGCTAATAATCCAAATTCTACCTAAGAGAGGAAAGGAAGAGGGAACAGACAGCTATACCATGGCTAGAGAAGCCAGCCACCCACTGATGGAAGTCCTGGAGTATTGTACCAGTGAGAAATGTGACATAGATCTAAACACACTTAACTGCACTGACAAACTGTGCCAAGACCCCCCATATCAGCATGAAAAATGAGGGAACTCCTGGCACACCCACCACACCCTTGATTGGAAGCCACCACCAGCTGCAGCAGCAGAAACTGACAAAGAGAATGAAAATCTAAAATGTACACAGATGGGTAAAAATTAGATTGAAGCTATGAGATAAATAAAGATTCAAAAACTTAATAGTAAAATAACACACACACAAAAAGAAGTCAGTTGCTGCTGTTTTAAAGTAGCTGTGAGCTAAAATACCTAAAGTGCACACAAATGGGCCAGTCATTCTGTTAAGGTTTAGCTAATTGCGGCTCCAAATGCACACTCCTGAGGTGAACCTATAGGTGCTACTTACAGTGCTCAAAGTAACATTTTTAAATGCAAATATGTGGTTATGTTGGTCGCCAAAAATAGAGACTATAGTGAAGACTTGTGTGTTATTATGTGTGATGATAACAATCACAACTGGGTTATGTGACAGCAAAGCTGCTGAGACAGAGTTGTACTGTAAGTTTGAATACACAACCAGGGGCACAGCAGAGAACACTGTGCCCTGTTCACAACCAGTTTCTATGTCCCCCACCCCTCCCCCATCAGTTCACGATCCATATTACATCATTTTGTTTTATTTTTTTAAATAATTTAGCCAGTAATGAATCACATTCTCACCTTATTTTCTCAGCATACTGTAGTCTACAGCTACTTTCTGGTTAAATGCATTTTGATTGGAGTATAAACTTTAAGACTACATTATTTTCTTTATTATAATTCATGCATTTAGAATTCCCATGGGATGAAAATTTTTAAAATGCAATCTGAGTTTTCTAACATACTCTGCTCTCTCCACATTCTCTCCATCACCCTGACCCTTCATTTTGCCTTCTGTCTCCTTTCTTTATTTTCTTTCTTGATATCCTGATTCTGCTTTTTTGGGGAAAGAAACGTCTCAGTGCACAGCAGTCACCCAGACAGAATTTGTTGGGTAAACTAAAGCCTCCAATATTTTTGGAATCAAAGTTCAGTCACCCAGCTGCTTTATTCAGCTGATTTAGTAACTTAGAAATGAGAAAAATGCAAACAGAAAACAAGTTCTCATTCTAGGCTTGCAAGGCCCTCTCCCATCACTGGGGCCTTGGGTAGCCACTCCACTAAGAGGCCCCTGTACACAACATACATAGACTAATTATGGCTTGAGAACCTACCTGTGAATGATGAAAGTGTAATCTAGTAGGGTATCTGTATCTGTTCTCACCAGGCATTTTCTTTGACAGCTTGATTTGCACAATGATTTTAAGAACATTCCGAATTTATTTTAATATGATACATTAATGTTACATTAATAGTGTCTTTCACTTCTTGCTTGCTCTTTGTCTAGCTAACATTGTGTTATATCATCTAGAAAACTTGTATGAAAAAAAAAGTCACAGAGTTTTCATAGTTCCACGCCTCTGGATAGAGTACATTAATACCTTTAACCACAATGGGTAGATAAGTAGAATACCTGCTGTCTGAATATAACCATCTGGTATTATAATTATTTTGATCCAAAGATAAGAGAGACATTGTGGACATTGTTCTATGATGAAAATTTTGCTCCAAGTAGATAAAGAGATCATGAGATGTAGCAGGTGAGTCAACACTCTCACTCTTTCTGCAAAACAGAGCTGACACGCTCTTTGTTGTGCACAGGCAGAAGTGTGGCAGTGAGAATATAACAGGTAGGTCAGAGGATACAAATGTCATGATGACTGCTTATATAGCTTATCATTTTAAATTAAAATGCTGGAAAATTATAAAATGTTTCTGACTGAAACAATGAGGATATTATTAAAAATCATAATCAGCTTAATGACAGGTAACATTCTGCTGTTTGGCTTTCTAAGGACTGAAATGTATGTTATCTGTTATGATGAAATGATATTTAAATGAATTTAACTTTTTTGTAACAGCTGATGAAAGTTTGTCTGTGATGGAAAATAACGACAGTCCTGACAACATTAACCGTAAGTACAACAAAGATGCAAAATACAGAGCCATGTAGCTCAAGTAATTAACTGCTATACTTGAATACAAATTTCAGGCAGTTATAGTTATTTGAGTACTTCTGTTTGGATTTTATTGCTGCTTTATGCCTCTACTTTTCAGTTTTGAGAAAAATAAATTTTTTTACTGCATATAGATTCATCAGACAGCTACAGTTACAAATATCTCTGTGATCAGCTCTTAAAACATGAAACTGTTATGGCCACATGGCCTCTGAAAACAGGTGGACTCAAAAAGCCAAACCAACACAGACAGCTGGGACAAATGTCTCTTTTCAAGGTTTTATTTACACTACAGGAATGATCGCTGCGGAGGCACTGGGAGAACTTTGGGAGGTTTAGTAACACCACGGGAGTGGTACTGTAGCAGTGTGGCACCGGAGGGGTCTTTGAGGGAACATAGAACATGGGAGGTGAGAGGCCTGGGAGAAAGGAAACAGATTAGTCCAGGGAATTTTGTCCAAAGAGTTCACTGAGTTCACAAAGAGGAGAGGACCAAGAACAGAACCCTGGGGAACACCAGAAGAGACTGGGGTGACACACGATTTGGAAGTTTTAATCTGGACAAAGTGGGTACGGCCAGAGAGGTATGACTGGAACCAGGAAAGTGGGGTGCCTGTGAAACCAATAGAAGCTAATCTATGAAGGAGGATGGAATGTTAAATGGTGTTGAAAGCTCCAATGAGATCAAGGAGAATGAGTATAGTTATAAGTCCAGAATCTGCTGCCATCAGCAGAGCATTGGAGATCTTAAACCGGGGTGTCTCTGTACTGTGTAGGGGACGAAAACCAGACTTCAAAGAGATTATTGTCAGAGAGGTAAGTGTAAACCTGGTCAGCCTGGAAATGAATGGTAAATTAGAAATGGGTCGGAAGTTATTGAGATTGCTGGGATTGGCCCCAGGTTTCTTTAACAGAAGAGTAATTGCAGCTGTTTTTAAGTGAAGCTAGAACCTGACCGGAAGTGAGGAATGGATGATATCAATTATGAAAGGGGACAGAGATGGTATGCAGGTTTTGACCAGGTAAGTCGGTAGGGGATCAAGTTGGCAAGTGGAGGGTGTGGATTTCTGAGTAATTGCAGATATTTCAGTAAGAGTTGGGAGCAGAAAACTAGAAAATGTAGAGGTGGGTGGGTTACAAGAGACTGTATGAGATGGGATGGGCATGGAATGACTCTGAGAGGCTAAATGTTGGGAATTTGTTGAATTTTGGAATTAAAGAAATTCATAAGATTACTGCAGTGTGCAATACTCTGCCTTAACTATGGACAGAGCATTCTTATAATCCTGAATGTGATCGGCATGCATATCTTTATGAACAGTGAGTCCAGTTTTCCTGTGAAGGCGTTCTAAGCGACGACCTTTGACCTTAAGAAGTCGCAGTTCAGGAGTAAACTAGGGTGTGGAATGAGAAAAGAAGACAGTCCAAGTTTTAACAGGAGCAAGGTCATCCAAAATGGTCTTAAGTCCACAATTGTAATGGGAAACCAGTTCATCCGAAGTGGATAGATTGCCTTTACTGGGAAGGCTGTGAAGTCTGTTGAGTAAGGTTGCTTTATCAGTGTTTGTAATATTCCTGAAGGATGGAACGAGGTGGGTTAATATTAAATCCCCTGCCACCTTTAATTGAGAATCTTTACTTCATGCTCTTCAACTCTCTGACAACAAACCAATGAACCGGACCACATTTTTTGGAGGCTCTGTTATCATCAACTGTAACTATACAAGAGTACAAGGCAGACAGCTGGAGGTGGCCCAGTTGAAGATGTTAAGAATTTCTTTTTGGAGTGACCAGAATGGACAGGATTAGAAATTAGTGTATCAGAGGGACAGCTCGGGTTATGCAGTTTGGAGGCAAAGTTGGAGAGAAAAGATTGAGATGGTTTGGGCATTTGCAGAGGCGGGATAGTGGATATTCTCGTGAACAAGACCCCGAGATACTTGAACTCCTCCACTTGGGGCAAGAACTCGTTCCTGAGCCGGAGAGGGCACTCCACCTTTTTCCGGCTGAGGACCATGGGCTCAGACTTAGAGGTGCTGATTCTCATGCCAGCCGCTTCACACTCGGCTGCGAACCGTTCCACTGTGAGCTGGAGGCCACCCCCTGATGAAGCCAACAGAACCGCATCATCCGCAAAAAGCAGAGATGAGACTCTGAGGCCACCAAGGAAGAAGCCTTCCGCCACCTGGCTACGCCTAGAAATTCTGTCCATAAAAATTATGAACAGAATCGATGACAAAGGGCAGCCCTGACGGAGTCCAACACCCACAGGAAATGAATCCGACTTATTACCGGCTATACGGACCAAGCTCTCACTGCGGTTGTACAAAGACTGAATGGCCCGCAACAACGGGCCAGACAGCTCTCGATTTACTGGTTGATCTACGTTCCTACCCTCACCTATGGTCACGAGCTTTGGGTAGTGACCGAAAGAATAAGATCGCGAATACAAATGAGAAATGAGTTTCCTTCGAAGGGTGGATGGCCTCTCCCTTAGAGATAAGGTGAGAAGTGTGGCCATCCGGGAGGGGCTCAGAGTAGAGTCGCTGCTCCTCCACATCGAAAGGAGCCAGTTGAGGTGGCTCGGGCATCTGATTAGGATGCCTCCTGGCCGCCTCTTGGGTGAGGTGTTCCGGGCACGTCCCACCGGAAGGAGGCCCCGTGGTAGACCCAGGACACGCTGGAGGGATTATATCTCTCGGCTGGCCTGGGAACGCCTTGTGGTCCCTCCGGATGAGCTGGAGGAGGTGGCTGGGGAGAGGGAAGCCTGGGCTTCTTTGCTTAGGCTCCTGCCCCCGCGACCCGGCCCCGGATAAGTGGGAGAGAATGGATGGATGGATGGATAGTGGATATATTGGACAAAGGGTGTTGAACATAATATAACCAGAGGTGGCAAAAGTACTGACATTCTGTACTTAAGTAGAAGTACAAGTACTTATGTTAAAAAATACTTTAGTAAAAGGCAAAGTACTGGTTCAACTTCTCTACTTAAGTAAAAGTAAAAAAGTACAGGCTCTGAAATGTACCCAAAATAAGAAAGTAAAAGTAGTTCTTTGGAGGACGTTTCTACCTGCTATTTTTGTGTAAAACTAACCGAACCTCATTATATATTATTGTAATAATATAACATATTATTACATGTAGGACACAAACTGTTAAAGTGAATTTAAACACAGCTCTATTCTCTGTGTCCTCCATAGTAGAGGGTGACTGTGTCTCCACCTAAACACAAACATGAGGATACTCAGGGGTTACAGTGGGATTCAGAAGGTGGAGGAACCCTAAGATCAGCTGTAGTGGCTCTGCATGGGGAGAAGAATCACAACTTTCTATTGTGAGCTGCAGTAAATGATGTTGGTGTGCAGGCTGTGATCAGCTGATCTGCTGCTGCTGCTCTGAGGTTTACTGCTCTGTGTGGATGAAGTGAACTCACAAAGATGTAACCCAGTATTTCACAGCTATCTGAGCTGATCTCCATCCCCTACACTGACAGCATACAGGCTGTAGAAATGTTGGACTCAGTGATCTCAGCATCAGCAGCTTTGATTCAAACTCATCTCTGCTGCACTGATGTAACCTGTAACTCTGACCATGAACACAAACACTGTGCTCCAGTCCAACACAGAGCTTTACTGTAAATACAGTACAACAAGCTAACCTATTTATTACACACTAAACTGCAGTATTTTCATACAATCTTTGAATTACACAAAGTCAGCATACTTCAGTTTATTTTCCAGTCCTTACCTTTAATTCTAACCTCTCTTCTTCCTCTCCTGTCCTCTTTCTCCATCTCTGAGTGAACTTCTCTCTCTTTGCTCTCCCTGAAATACAGCAGCTCTTCTTTTGGCTCGCAGACACACTGTGTGACAAACTGCACACACTTTGTGTGTTTGCTGATATTTGTTGAGCATTTAGAAACGTTGCATTTACCTGCCACACGTTACTCCCTTCATGCTCGCTCCTCTTCAGTAGCGCTAATTAAGCTGTTTATGTGCCGCAGCGCAACTTACGGACTCAGTCCGGCCCGATTATAGCGCTATAAATGATACATTAATTATATGGGTTTGCGTATTTAATCCCTTTGTACGAGATAAGCCCCGGTGATGGAGGATACACCAGTACGATTGTCTCTTATGTGTTATTATTCCTCCATTTAGGCTCAGATCGTTTGATGTTTGACGGCGCACTGACCGGAAATGCAAACTTCTCTCTGACGTGTTAAAAAGTAACGAGTCTGTTTGAAAATGTAAGAAGTAGAAAGTACCGATACTTGTGTAAAAATGTAGGGAGTAAAAGTAAAAAGTAGTCAGAAAAATAAATACTTAAGTAAAGTACAGATACCTGAAAAATCTACTTAAGTACAGTAACGAAGTATTTGTACTTCGTTACTTCCCACCTCTGAATATAACACAAAAACTTCTACCGGACAAATGCTGAGACACATCTTCTACTCTATGCATGAATCCTGAGGATAGTAAAACTTTCACACTTTAGCTGTTTTTATGGTTGTCTCGTTTTTGCAGAGCTGGCTATTGATATTGGAGTGGGTGTGGGCTCATTAGTGGTGATTGCTGTGATTGCTGTGATTGTACTAATAATGTACAGACTGAAACTCCTCAGGAAGTCAGGTAAGAGATTAAATTTGATAAAACTCCTGACATGAAAACTTCCATATACTAGACATGCACTTTTGATATTTCTTTGCAGTTTTATGAGCATTTTTCTTATTTTGTGGGGGAAAATGGCAGACAGACAGAGACATAGATAGATTTTCCCATATTTCCATGAGCATTCATATGAAGCTGTAGCTGACAGAATGAGCAGCAGTATGTCCTCTCAGAGCACAGCAGCCATCAGTGACAATAGATATGATTATTGATTAAGTCTGATACAGTAAGAAAGGAGTAGCTAGGATGGAGGTGCCTTGAAAAGCAGCTTGCTGATGTGCCACAGCTGTGTCCAGGCTAAGAAAACTAAAGTAGGGTGCCCTTTATGAGATTTGCAAAAAAAGGATGCATAGAATATTATTAGATGAGCCATCAGCTGATGTGGGCTGTCACTTTCATGTTTATTGTCATTTCATTTTCAGGCTGAAATATAAAGATTTATTTGCTCAGGATAGACAGACACATAAATAAAAATGTCTTGTTGTTTACATTTATGTAAATTCTGTTCATCTTAGCATGTTGTGCTGCTGAAGGACCATCAGACCAGAGGACAAACGCTGGATGTAACACAGAGGTGTGTGTGTGTGTGTGTGTGTGTGTGTGTGTGCGTGTGTGCACGCATGCATGCGTGTGTGCCTGACACATGCAACTGTTTTGCTTATAAGCAAACTAAACAGGCACTCACTGTTTAGTTTGCATATGAGCAAAATAGTTGCACCTGTCAGATCATTCCTCTTCTTCCCTTCAGGGAATTACTGGAGACCACCATTATGAAGAGATTAATGTCCAGAAACAGCAAGAGAGCTCAATGCCGTCTGTTTATGCCACTGTCAGTCCTCCTGTGGACATGGTCCACTATGTGACTGAGGACTTCCAGAAAGATGGAAACATACTTTCTATCACTAGTAAAAATGGCTCTGCTCCCATGGGGCAAGGTCCCACCAAGCCTCCTGCAGACAACGTCCACTATGCCAGTGTTGATTTCCATAAGGATGGAAACAAACTTCCTGACACTAACATGGGACAGAGTGCGGCCAATCCTCCAGCAGCAGAGACAACTTTCTATTCAACTGTTATAAGACAAGGGGAACAATAATATAGCAGTCCTGTAAAGAAGCTGAATGTTCCTTGGTATAACTAGTATCTGTGCTCTTAAAATAGAAGGAAAAATGTTGACCAACTTTAGATATAACTATTAATTGAAATGTGGGTTGACTATTATAAGTAACATTGTTTAGGGCTCTTACATCTTTGGGTTCAGTCAGTGATTCTCAGTAAAAACTGATTTGTTACATAAAGATTTGATACTTAGTGTCACAGAAAAAAGGACGTAAATTATTGCTTTATTTTTAGCAGCTTATTTGTCACTGTGTAGCTTAAAAGATTTAGAAAATGTATCACTTGCCTTTAAATATTTGATCATTAATTATGGAACTGCATATTTCTTATCAAGAGTTCCTCTTTTGATTCTAATTTTAGTGGTAGCTTATAATACCTTTTAAATAACTGCTAATCTTTTTAAAGTTTACTTTTTGAATATTTAGTAAGTAATTAAATCTCACATTCTGACTGAAAAATAGAGTTAACAAAGCAGCTTCTAAACCACAAAAGATGTGATATGGAGTACAACACTTTGAGTTTTCATTTCTATAAGCTAAACTAATAACTCAGCTAGTGTGAGCTTTTCCTTATGTCTTGTAATGATTATTATCTTATTCATTTTTATAACTCAAGCATACACTTGTGACTTCCTGTTTTACTTTTGACTAAGACACAGCAGTTTATTCTGTATCTTATTTTGCTCTGCAACTCCCTCTTAAGGACTCTTTGGAGATCGGCTTTTTATGGATAGATATTTTGTTGTCCACTCTGTCATTTTTTTTTTTAATTTACCTGAATTTAATCTCACATTTCCTGTAAATACCTCTGTAATAATCTGCAAGAGTAAGTATTTATTTGATGAAAATAATTGTGTAAATTATTTTTTATAAACTGAATATAAAAAGCTGAGTTTGTGTTTAAGCTAACAGTGGTAACAAGAAATTAAGGTGTATAAAGTATTTTATAAAACAAGGCTGTTTGTCTAATATACTCAGAAATGAATACAGTACATCAACAAAATGAACAGCTTGTCTCTAATTAAAAAAAATAAAATTTTATTTTATTTTGTCAGCAAATTGAATTTCTATAAAAATACTTTTCAATTCATATATAAATTTCATTTCTATAAAACTAATTTTAAAGTTTCAAAGTTTAAAAGTGACGCATTTACGTGTGTTTTTATTATGTCTCTTTTTGTTATTTGTAAAAGTACAAGTTCAAAAACTACAGCAGTCCAAAAACGATGAGATATATATGTTTATAGTGACAGACATCCCAGCTGTCCAATAACTGAACAAAATGACGCTCCAGGCGGAGCTACTTTCTTCGGCGGAGGCTGGGTGTCGCCTGACCGGATGATGACAGAAGTTTTCAGTCTAATGTGGCTACTTTTATCATGCGATCACACGTTTAATACTCTTGTGAGTTTACTAAAGGCTTTTGGGACTTTTGATTGTCAACTCTCGTGTTTTATTGAAATAAACTCTCCGAGCCTGTGACAGAGTGCACTGCCATCTGGGAACTTTTGGTTTACTGGACAAGAAGCCCCTTGGCTCCTATTTGACCGGGGTGGACAGACGAATAAAGCTCACAGAGCTGACCGAGCTGCAGCTATGGGAAACCGGGGAATGGAAGACTTAATTCCCCTCATCAACAAGCTCCAAGATGCCTTCAGCTCCATCGGCCAGACCTGTAACTTGGACCTGCCTCAGATAGCGGTCGTCGGCGGTCAGAGCGCAGGGAAGAGCTCCGTGTTGGAGAATTTCGTTGGAAGGTTGTACCGTTAATATGTAGCATTGACTCAAACTGACACTGTGAGGCTTAACTTTATTCTTATTTTTTTTAATGGAGTATTTCGCTGTTCCTTTAATTAAAAACAACTCAGAGCTTTTGCGTAAAAGTCGCCAGCTAAGCACTTGATTACGCGTCTGTGTGTCGGAGCCTCCCAGTTTTCCAACAGATTCTTTCCATTTTGGAGCTGTGTTATTCACGATCGATAATTACGCATTTTACGCAAGAACACAGACGTTTATTTAGGGGCTGGCAGAACTGGCAGAAAATAAAGTAAATAAAAAAATAAAGTATATAAAAAAATAGATTTCACCTTAAGATCCATGTTCTTGACCTACACAGCCAAGAATGTGACTTTCTCATTAGATCGATGGCCACTGTTCTTTCCAGCCATTGCTTTCTATTAGGCCCATTCTGTTAAACATTTACCAAGGCTGTTCTCCTTGAGACAGCTTATTCTGAAAAGAAAGATAGCTTTATAGGCCTCAAATTGCACAGGTCAGGTAAATGTTTTACTTTCAAGGGTGAGGTATGCAGAGGTTGTTAGCAGTTGTGATGGTAGCGATAGTGAAGTCATTGTGAATTGATGAGTTATTAGACAGTTACACCCACAGTATAAATGAAAATGCCTTGAGTCTCAGTACTCTGAGTACTGTTGGATTTCTTTGATGAAAGAGCAAGAAGGAATTCCAGTAAGGAGCTGCTGATTCTTCTTGATGACAAATAGCAGTAAACCAGCTGTTACATAATTGCCATATGTTTGAGGCACTCTGCTCACTTTATTCCATTCTGGAAAATAATCACTATTTTGCAGTCAAAACACATCAACGCATAGCTTGAAAAAAAAAATCAGGAAGGGGAATGAGACATGGCTGTGATGCAGCAGTGCAGGCCTAATCTATTGCAGATAGCTGAGTTTTTGGGGGGGGGGGGGGGGGGGTTGTCCAAGTAAAGGGAATGCTTTAATCTACTACAAGTCCAAATGATTTCAGTTGTTGTTTGAGAGATTGGGAATGTTGATTAGGCAGCCATGTCTCCTTTTTTCCAGTTTCCTTTTGTCTCCAAGTCCCGAGCAGTGGCCGAGAGAGACAGTAGAGGCATTGATGTGTTTGTGCTGGGGTCATCAGTGATGTCACCAGCTGCACTGTCATGTGTATATGACACACTGGGCACTACCAGATACCCACAGAAGGGTACTGAGCTGTTCTCATGTTTGTTAATTACTCCACTGACATGCAGAGATGAAATACTGCATTTTGAGATCAGAGTATTTCCTTGTTTTAAGTCAGACAGATGCTGCTAACAGTTTTTATTACTGATTATATTCTTTATTTTTTTTATTTTAGTGTTTATGAAATGTGGGATAGTTTCACCTCGTTAGTTCTCTAAATAGTTTTGAGGGACCTATCACGCTTTTGGTGGATGTAACAAAGTATTAGAGATAGTCACTGATAAATTTTTATGCATCAAAAGCCACAATATTTGGAAGTAGAATTTTCTGCAGCTAATGATTATTTAGTCTATCAGAAGTCTAAATAAGTAAAAAATGTCCAGTTGTCTTGCTCCAAGAGGCCAAGTTGATGACTTTTAATACCTTCCTTTGAAAATTAAACAGCCCAAAATGGAACAATATTCCTTTTAAAGTGATACAAAATGACAAGAAATGTCAAATCCAAGGGTGGAACATGGAAAAAAAAAGCTAATTAGCTGTCTTGCTGAGAATCATAGTATTACTGTTGAGGTTTCATGTCAGGAAGAGCAAAAGAAAACAGGATGGAGGTCACAGTTGTGCAATATCCTTCCTGCGCTGTCAGCAGTGACTTCAAGCAGAGGGTGTATGTATGTGTATATCTTCAAATCACTATATCTCAGTGAATGAGTTCTACTTACCTTACAATGAAGCTGGCTGGGCATACAGACAGACAGAACAACAGATGAGGACATATTCTCATGGCCAAGAGAGATGTGTAGTCAGTGACCTGGAAATGATCATGATTGTATTGGGTAGGAGTTTCCACTGTGATGAATGTGCATGTAATGAGAGGGGCAAATAGAGGCAAACATCTGTTTGTCTTGCACAGTTTATAATGAACTGGGATGTAAGTCAATCTTGGGTTTGCATCAACAAACACACAAACTCAGATAGAGGCCTGCAGTTGGCTTTAATGGTATTTTCACCATGAACTCTTATTTTGGTAGAGGATGCCAAATATTTAGAATTTCAATATAGTTTGAAAATGAAATTGTAATTTTGTTTTAAATTTCAGTTGTAATTACTTACAAAGTTTTTTTGTATAGCAGCTTTTATATATAGGTTTGTAGAGTCCGGATCACTTCACAGATGACAAGCTGATAATAAGACAAAAAAATGTCACAAAAGAAACCAAAAAATGTAGTTTCAAAGCTATGTAAAATATATGAATAAAGACAAGGAATTATAAAATAGAATAAAAATTCAAATATAAGAAAAAATCAGTGAAACAAAGAAATGCTCTATAAAACAAACAAACAAACAAAAAAGTATTTTTATTTAGCATTACTTGTTGTGTTAAACTTTCCTTCCTTCTCTCCATCAGGGACTTCTTGCCCAGAGGATCTGGCATCGTCACCCGTCGTCCTCTCATCCTCCAGCTGGTTAACAGTAAAGCAGGTGGGTTGTGTTTCAGTTGTTAGGAAATAGTTCTTGAAAACGTGCCCTTGGATAAAAACGGAGAGTTGTAAAATAAAAATAAGCATCTGTACAAGTTGTGATACAAACTTTTGGGTCATAGGGCCTGCAGACTATGAATGTTTGCACAGCTGGCAGACGTGCATGAGTGTAGACACACATGCTTTCATGAACGTTTACTCTAAATCCATACAGTATTAGTAAAGGTTTATAAGAATATCATTTATGCAACTAATTAAGCTTCAGTCACTACAAGTGATAGCTGTGCTAGTTTGTTTCCTCTGCATTTATCTTTCTCCCTCCTGTCTAACACCTTTTTTCTCTCCACGTAGAGTATGCAGAGTTCCTGCACTGTAAAGGACGGAAATTTGTGGACTTTGACGAGGTCCGTCAGGAGATTGAAGCAGAAACCGACCGTCTCACTGGATCCAACAAAGGCATCTCCCCCATCCCCATCAACCTCCGTGTCTACTCCCCTAATGGTAATACACACGTGTTTAAAAAAAAAACTCAGCCTTCTTGGTGCGAGAGTTTAGTCTCTGTCTGATCAATTTCACCCTTCCCTTTCTCCTCTGTCAGTGCTGAACCTGACCCTGATCGACCTGCCGGGGATGACCAAAGTGCCTGTGGGTGACCAACCCCCAGACATTGAGCATCAGATCAGAGACATGCTGCTACAGTTCATCACTAAGGAGAGTTGTTTGATTCTGGCTGTTACCCCTGCAAACACTGACCTGGCCAACTCAGATGCGCTCAAAATTGCAAAGGAGGTGGACCCTCAGGGTAAGTCAGTGTTCAGAATCTGTGACCCTACACACACTGCTTTCTTTCACATAATCTTTGCCTTGGTGCAGGAACCAGCTCCTCAGAATAATTAACAGTCACATTATTAAAAGGCTTTCTGGCAAAGATGTATTTAATAGGATAGGCAGGGATATAATTAAATGTAATTGTTTCTACTTTTGGCCCTCTTTCATGCAGTCCATTTCAGGTTATTAACCATTTCAAGTTAAATTATTGTACAGTAACTCTAGATACGAATTATCAGTTATTACTGCTGATGACAGGAAGTTAGCATATTAAATTATCTATGTGACCCCTGAGATGCAGTTTCATATAATTATGACTTTTCCTCAGGGCTACGGACCATTGGTGTGATCACTAAGTTGGACCTCATGGATGAGGGGACAGATGCACAAGACATCCTGGAAAACAAACTTTTGCCACTCCGCAGAGGTACGCACACACATGCAAATTCAATGCAGGCAGTGAAGCGTTAAGACTCCTGTGCCATAGCCACCGGGATATCACCAATTGATTTGAGGACTACCAGTTTTGCAATTTGGTTGTTGCCATGTTGTTGTTGTTTTGTTTTTTTTAACTTGGTATGACCATATTTGGATAAGAGGGTGGAGTGGGACGGTTGTCAACTAACGCAAGTGCTAGATAACTAGCTACTTTGGCTAAGTTAAGATAGAGGCATGTCTTTCACATGATCCTGAATTAATTGATAAAAACTGAATGTGGTAGAAGAATAAGTTCCAGAAAAAAAACAATTATTTTGAGGCAAAGTAATAAACTTTTAATGCTTATTTTTGACTTTTTACCCCTTATTTGTGTGGGGGAATGACATGCAGGAAACGGTCATGGATATGCTTAAACCCAGGATGCTACACAGGCCTTTGGCATATGGGTTGTCTGCTCAATCAGTTGAGCTATAGCAGCATGCAAATCAGCAAAAATTTTGAAATTTAAGCTAATCGATATAATGCTACAAAATAGCTGTCCAGCTAAGTGCCTGGAAGCATTTAAAGATGATTGATGACTTTCCTTTCTGGGAGGACTTTGTGTTAAATGGGTTGGAAACTGCCTGAAACAAAGTGTACTTACTAGAGGAACTGAACAGGAACTCCTTAGAGTGTCTTCTAATACATCAAAATGCTAAACAAGACTACACCCACCTACAGCCTAAAACATAATAAAGCATATCATAGTTGTCATAAACAGGGGAATTAACCATAGAGACCAAAACTGGTTTTGTACCTGACTATAAGCATAAAGATTGGCATTTTAATATGGGGGTATAATTGACTGCTATTCAGCCTCTAGTGGTCATTCATGGAACTGCAGGTCTTATCATTAATAGGATGGCTTAATTTTTTAACACTGGTGTTTGCCTGTTATTTCTGATCCAAATTCATATACTTGTAAAAGAATGTAAAAGAATAAAAATGTAAAAGTGTAAAAGAATAAAGCGATAAAAATAAGTAAAACAATACAATTAAACAGTCACACACTGTTGTCTTTTCCACATATTGCACATTCACCTCCTATTGCTTTCAAAAACAGCAGCCTAAGTGCATTTATTCAACAGTAAGGGATATAATTGCTTTTGGAAAGGAATTGTTCTTTAACTGGTTTGTCCTTGCTTAATAGTTCTGAATTTCCTGCCCAAGGGCAAGAGCTCATAGGTGTCCTGGGTATGTTGGAACCTTCATAGATTTTGCTTTTGTCAGACACCGGGAACCATAAAGTTCTTCCAACTTTATAGTCCTGTACATTTTGTTCAAAACATGAAAATATTTTTGATGCAAAACAGACACTGTTGAATCAGCAATTAAGAGATTAACTTTGTAGGAACGATAGCTTTTTGTATACAGTATTTAGTTCTGTACTTTTTTTTTAAAGCAACTGTACACATCCACAGAAAGAACTTAGATCTTTAGTCACATATGCTGAAGTCTGAGGGGATGTTACACTTTTTGGATTTAGTCTGGGCTTTAGTAAAGCCTTTAAATTTCTAGTTGGACTAGGAATCAAAACTATTGTGCTGCATGGTCTTCTAAACTCTCTGGGTGTCTTGTTTGTATTTTTCTTTAGGTTATATCGGTGTGGTGAATCGCAGTCAAAAGGACATTGATGGGAAGAAAGACATCCGTGCTGCTTTAGCTGCTGAAAGGAAGTTCTTCCTGTCTCATCCTTCATACAGACACATCGCAGAACGCATGGGTACTCCACACCTCCAGAAGACCCTCAATCAGGTGAGACATGCACTTGATTGTGCATGCACATATACATATGCAACATATGTGACTTACAGCACAAAAATGTTCATGAAATTCAAGCTTCATTTGGCAATTATTGTGTCGACTGAAAACAACTTATTTTATTGTATTATTATCTTTTATTTCTCTCCAGCAACTCACCAACCACATCCGTGACACGTTGCCAGGGTTACGCAGTAAGCTCCAAGCCAACTGCTATCACTGGAGAAGGAGGTGGAGGAGTACAAAAACTTCCGTCCTGATGACCCCACACGCAAGACCAAGGCATTGCTTCAGTCAGTACCCACGTACACAGACCCAGATACATAAATGTATAAAGACTCTG